>NW_026896022.1:0-190889 GCF_033153095.1 Gastrolobium bilobum
AAACAGAATTAAAATGATTCTTATAACATCAATTCATAGAGAATATACAGCGGATCAAATTTGAAGAGAAAATAAGAGAATTTCAATGTTTATGCTCACATTTTTCAAGAATTCATGCAAGAACGAATTAAAACATAAAAGTGTAAACACTAACATTTGTCCCCTTTTTTTTATATTTCCAATTTAACTTCTTCTTTTTTTATTCAAAAAAAGCAAAAAAAAGCTGCAAGCAACATCACATAAAAGCAGAGAAGGATAACGACAAGTCCTTTCTGTTGGGTAAGAGATCAGACCAAAAGTTTTGAGAGAAGAAAACCAGAACTAAAAACAAAAGGAAGAGCGGAAGAGACCTACCCATTCTTTCCATCCTCAACTACCATTAACCACACAGTCTCCTTCACCAACAAAAAAAAAAATGAAAAAATAGAGTTGGAGGGGAAGAGGGAATATATGGACCGAAAGAAGGAAGGACTCGTGGCACCTTCTACACCCCACCATCATTTTGTCTTCATAGTGATACCTTCACACAGTCTCCAACCACCGACATCATCAGAGACAACTACCAAAGGTTCATAACCTCCATCGCACCTCCGCTGCAGGTCTCACCATCACCGCAAATAAGGAGGGCCATTATAAGCAATCATCACTGAAACCCTTTGTCACTGTCCGCCACTGTCTAGGCTTCACTGCCGCCGCACGCCATTATTCGAAGATCGTTTGTCATTTTGCTTCTTCGCTCATAAACTCACAGACCACCTTGTAGTTTCCATCGTGCTGTCTTCACGTACTTGAGGACTTGTAAGTATTGTTACTGCCTGTGCATATAGTGATGGATGAATATTGTGTTTTCTTTTTTTGTGGCTGTAAGCTTATATTTGGAGTTTAGTTTAAATCTTCAAGAAACTAGTTTTACCGCATTAATAATACTGTATCATTTCTTGACCTAAATCGTATGTATTATGGGTGCATGTTTCATTTTTATCTTTTCTAATTACTGCAATATGTGATTTGAAGATGGTATGTTGATATCGATACATGAGTTTTGTCTTGTGTTTTCTTATTGTTTTCATAATATCGTATTGAATCAATTTGTATGCTATCGAAAAATACTGAGGGCATGATTAAAATGATGAAGTTAGAAAATATCACATCACATGCAAGGTGCACTTTTGGATGATGCATATCTCGTCTAGATGTAGTCATGTTATTTATTATGAAATCTGCACATCCACTATGCAAATGTTGCCATATTTCAATGTATAATAATTTAATAATTCAATATTGCAAATGTTAGCAAACTTACGTTTATGGTCTAGGTGTTCACGATGCAACATTGTCATACTTCAATATTTTAATATTTTAAGATTACAATGCTGCCATCCTTTTTTTTTCTTATGGATAGGAATAATTTAATATAATATATTGGCAAGCATTATGTCATTTGGTTTTTGTCTCTGTGTACTCACGTGGCAACGTAGCCATTTCCTCAATTCATTTCTTTTTACGTTATAATAATAATAATAAATAAAAAAGAATTTTATCTTTTAAAAGGATTAGCTGAGTTGAGACAGCTTGTTAATCTTGTAATCTTTTGAATTATTTTAACCGTGACGACTTGGTGATTCAAAATTTATTATAAAATTTATAAATAAAAAATAATAATGTCAAATATATTTTTAAAAGGATTAGCTGAGTTGAGACAGCTTGTTAATCCAATACTCTTTTGAATCATTTTAGCCGTGACGGCTTGGTGATTATTCAAAATTTATTGTAAAATTTATACTGATAAAAATAAAAATTATTGAAATCAATACAAATTTTCAAAGCCTAAACTTTCCAATGATTTTCTTTAAAATTACTTTTAAAAATAAAATCAATCAACACACAAATATTTTCTATAGAACGACGTAGCTTTGAGTTCCCTATTGTACCGAGGGATACGTCGGAGTGGGACCCATCCCGTCAAGCACAAAAATAAATTTTTCAAAAATTAGTTTTCTTTTCTTTAATCAATTTTGTTTGATTCTTTGGGGTGAAATAAATATTTAAAATTTTATCAATAATTTGCACAATTAATATGAGGTAATCGTTTTTTAAACGAACGGTGTAGGGTGCTAACACCTTCCCTACTCGTAATCGACTCCCGAATCCATTTTCTATTCCAAAGACCAGTTTCCAAACAAAAAGGATTTTTCCAATGTTTTTCCAAATAAATCTTGGTGGCGATTCCATTGTTTTTAAACATTCATATTTTCTTTTGCCGTCACGTCGCGATCTGGTTGCGACAAAAAGTAATGATTATAATCCTTAAAACAGATTCAATATAACATATATCAGGAATCAAAATGAAATTCAATTGATAGAAATCAAAAGAGATAGAGTAAGGAAGAACCACACCGGAATTTATCTGGGTTCACTCTCTAAACCACTTGAGAGCTACGTCCAGACTGAGGTTGATCGTTTTCACTATCATCAAGCTTCCAACAGGTGCTTGAAGAAACCTTTTTGCAATTGGAATTTTACAAGTCTATGGTCACACTTAACCTAAGCCTTTAAGGTCACTCCAATTGTCTTTCCAACAATTACAACAATTCATTCTTGCTCATCAGATGTAGAGTTATCTCTACGTTCAAACAAAAAAGAAAGAACTGAAAAAGATTCAGATATGAGAGAGTAATTGAGATTTTTCTCAAGGATGTGCAAAAGCAAGCCAATATGTGTTCAATTCTGAGATTTCTTGATTCTGAGTGTTTCAATGTTAATTCTTGTGTTCAGAACTCTAAAGATGTGTATTTATAGGTGCCCAATGAGTTATTAGTCGTTTATAGCTGTTGGGCGTCAAAAAATTTGAATTTCTTCGAGTTTAAGTCACTAATAACAGAAAGTATTCGATTACTTTTCGGGGAGTATTCAAATACTTCTTCAAACCCAGAAAGTATCCGGATACTGTTCATCAAGTATTCAATTACGTTTCTGCCCAGAAAAATATTCAATTACTTTGCAAAAAGTATTCGATTACTTTTATGCATAAATCAATTTTCAACTGGTTTTTTGAAATTTAATGCATCTTTATGATTTCCAGTGACTTCTAAATGATTCTAAATGACTTCTAATATATGTATGATCATGTTTCACACTTGCATAACAACTCTTGAGGTGTGTGAACATTGTATGCTTGATCAAAGTGAATATGTGTCACCTATATAAGTTTTTGGTTTATTTTTGCTCTTTCAAGTTAAAAACTCAATAAACTCAATCATAACAAAATCTAAGACTCTTAATGTACTATATAACCAGTAAGTGCTTGAGTCTCCATTGATCTTCATAGTTTGAGTCTTCTAGTACTCCTTTTAGCTTTAAATCTTTAACTTGAGCTTTGACTTTGCATATTTGAGTCTTCTCTTCATGTTTTGCACTTTCTTATAGGCTTCTTGTAACATTTAGAACTTGTTGTCATGCCTTTCATTAAGAGCTTTCATGTTGAGCTATGTTGGTACTTATTGTTGCTTTGTTATCATCAAAACTTCACAAACATAGTCTTCTTGACCTATGGTTTAACAGAACCCAATGCCTTAAGGTTTTGGGTTGAGATATGGTGTCGGATCCACATAGTATGATGTCTAGCCTTAGCCTATTGGTGGTGCTTCCTCGCCACGGGCTCCTCCTGGACCCGCCTGACAGATACAACTCCCCCTACAAAAGTAATAAAGTATCATAGCGTAGAATTTTTTTAGTCAGTGTCACCGCCTAAACTAGGTTCACATCCGTGTATGCTTCGAACTCGAGTTTTCCTTTCCCAACACAAAGCGAGCTAATATTCTTTTCCAAGGTTTGCCTAAAACGAGCTTCCAAGACCAGAGACAAAGGCAATGTCGAGCCTAGTGCAGATCATTACATGCATGAGGCTGCGAACCACAAATGAACATGACACTTGTAACATGACACTATGCTAGTATGGGACGATACAGTTGGGGATAACGTAAGAATTAATTGGTACTACTTATACTAACAAGATGCATATATTTTTCGGTAGCCTGGAACAGAAGAATTTCATAGTTAAGCATGCTTAACTTGGAGCAATTCTAGGATGGGTAGCCTCCTAAGAAGTTTTTCTAGGAAGTATGCAAGTGAGAACAAAACACGTTGAAAAGTATCGTGTTTGTTTGTGGGGACAGTAATTGATGCTTGCAAGTTGTCAAGCATTACAATAATATTATTTATTCTTCAATTTCTCTTCCTCACTTGTTGAACCTTTTCAATTTCTCTTCATCACTTGTTGAACTTTGCTTTTTAATAATTTAAAATGTCCCTCAAGTTAAGTGTTTATTAGTTTAGCCTTGTGCATATTAAACTTCTTGAGAAATTTTTTTTATATTTTTTTTAAGGGATAGCTATAGCAACTTCTTAGAGAAATCTCAAAAAAAATTCATCCTTATTATCTACTTTATCGAGTCTAGATCTTTCATAGCGGAAGAATTGCTCAATGCTCTCTTAAGAGCAACATTTTTCTTTAAATCTTTCCTGATTATTATCATATCTTTAACATATAGAAAAAAATATGATGAAATCATCACTACCATACCCCTTGATGAACACACAATGATCACCTTAAGAGTATGTTTAGTGCTTTTTTTAAGCAAAAGTTAAAAAGAAAGGGCTTAAAAAAATAAAGCTACAAATTGTTTGGTGATTATTTAAAAATTTTAACTTGAAAGTTACATTAAAGGTCAAATTAAAAATAAGTTATTTTGCGAAAGAAAAATTT
Source organism: Gastrolobium bilobum (assembly GCF_033153095.1). Classification (NCBI taxonomy): domain Eukaryota; kingdom Viridiplantae; phylum Streptophyta; class Magnoliopsida; order Fabales; family Fabaceae; genus Gastrolobium; species Gastrolobium bilobum. The sequence goes on from NW_026896022.1 coordinate 4,766, forward strand.
CATAAGCTCTGTTTCTAATTAAAATTATCATAAATGATATTAAAAAACCTATATTATTTAGTAAACACAAATATAATAAGAAACAAATGTCAAATATTTTAAAGATAAAGATTTCAAATGAAAAAATAGATCCAAGAATGAATATTATTTTTTTATTAAAAGTGAGTTTCATCTAAAAAGACATACTCAAAAATATTTGAACGCATCAAATCACATTAACACACATGATTACTCTTTTTCAGTGACATTTTTTTGGAGGGTAGGAGAATGAATATTTTGTTATTAGGATAAAGGATAAAATTTGTAAATATAAATTCAGAATAAGGTCATAATTGAAAAATAAATATGAGGACTCCAAAATAAGTTAAATACATCTACTCTTGTAAAAAAAAAGTTAAATACATCTTTAAAAGAGCTCTTTCTAAGAGCTTCTAACTGTGTATATGTTATGGACCCATTCTATAAGCCTATATCTCAACAATATAATAGCAACTGAGAGACTAAAGAGATAAGGAAAATCTCATTATCCTATCACCAAAGGATAAACTACTTATCATATACGCCAAAATTCACACTCCTATCAGAATTCTACACTTACAGATAGGTAACCCATTAATAAACAAAGGGTTAAGCCTCTCATGTACATACTCTGAATCCCATGCTCTTGCCTATCATTTTGTACACACCTCACGCTTTCGGTTATATATGCATGTATTATTGTGCACAATGATCCATTATCCCTTGCGGTGTCGCTTCTATAAACTCTCACTTGGTACTAATCCAAGATACAAAATACCAACCTTATGTTGGACATTCCGATTCTTTGGGATCAAACATTGCTACCATTTATGGGAATGATAAACTTTGATTCCCATCCAATCATGGTGAGCGCAAGTAGCTCAAGAAGCCACTAAACTAACGAACGCATATAACTCTCGTCCCAAGATACGCACGGTGTGAAGGAGTCAATTTAAAAAATGAAGGAGCAAGTTCAATCACAGTGTTCTGCAGGTGAACGATAAGCCCCACAGCTTCTATTAGAAGGTAAAAGAGAGAAAATGTAAAATGTTGATTTCATTGATTAGGTAATTTATTTGTACAATATGTGAGCTCTTATATAGAAGAGCATAACAGAAAAGAGAGAGATCTAGAATATCATTGAAATACTAAACTACCCTTATATCTAATATCTAATACTCCCCCTCAAGATGGAGAGTGAACAAAGAGAACTTCTATCTTGAACAAGAAAAATCAAGAAAACATAATAACCAAATAACATGATCATCAGCTAGTAAAGAAACAGTGCTGGAATGGACATCAGCTATAACGTGCTGGAATGGACACCAACAAAGGAAGGAAGGGCTGGGATGGACATCAGCAACCTAATATGAACTTCCAGGATGAACATCAGCAAAATCAACTGTTCTGAAATGAACTGCAGCAACATGATCAATGCTCACCCTGAATAGGAAGCCAAAACAATGGCAGAAATAAACCAAATACAAGCCAAATCAGACTTGAATAACACTACAAATATATGTGGGAATAAAATCTAAGTGGCCAAATACAAGCTAGAAATATAAAAGTAAAACCAAATAAACCAAGTAAAACCAAATAAAAAAACAAACAAACCAGAATCGAGAAACAGTAGTTGAATGACCAAAATAAAAAAATAAAATAAAATGACGAAGGTATGCCCAAACAGTCGTTGAATGACGAGAAGCCCGAGACACACCAGACACGAACTCTTAAAAAAAATGGAGAGGAAGGAGAGCGTAGATCGGGTTGAGACTGATAATACTCAAATCTGGAAGAAAAACATGTCCAAACCAAAAAAGACAGATCTGGACGAAAACTCGACATACCTGAAAAATACTATGACAGATCTGGAAAGGTCACCAGAGAAGATGATCGGAACAGTGACATAAAGAAAATTAGTTAAGAAAAACAGTGAAAGAAAAATGAAAAACACACAATGACAGCAGCGGAACAGAAAATCTGATGATAGACATAAACTCCTAAAAAAAAGAGTGAAGGAGTCAAGGAGAGGAAGGAGAACACAAATAGCGATTCAATCTGGAAAAAGAAAAACTGATGATACTTCAGAATGCAGATCTGGAACTAAAACATGCCTGAAAACGGAGAGGAAGATCGATGAAGAAAAAAAATAAAATGGACATAGAAAAATAAAGGAGAAAGAGTAGCTCTGATGATAAAAATAAAATTCCCAGATCGGGATCAGATCCGAAAGAAAGGAAACAAAGAGAGAAAAAAATAGTAATTGCAGCGGAATCTCCATTCATATAGGATAAAAATGCTCTGATACCATATTAGAAAGTAAAAGAGAGAAAATGTAAAATGTTGATTTCATTGATTGGGTAATTCATTTGTACAATATGTGAGCTCTTATATAGAAGAGCCTAACAGAAAAGAGAGAGATCTAGAATATCGTTGAAATACTAAACTACCTTTATACCTAATATCTAATAGCTTCCGAACCTACCTACGATAGGCGTTCGTCGACCAATCCATCACTTCTCCTTTGCGTACGGCTGCAACTGAATCCTCAATCGGGTTAACTTCCCCGATTCTGATAAGCACTGGAGTGTCATTGAAGGGTTTAATAATCGGCAGAAGCAACTCAATTTGGAAAAGGCCGACCCACACCTTCGTCGCCTTCCACTTATAATTTCCCAAGAAGGCAAGAAAGAGAACCTACCAAATTCACAGTGCTTAAGAAAGTAGGAGGACAGTGAAATGTTACGAACTTCAGTCTTATTGTCCTAATCTTCAAGGAATGAGTTCAAAGTCGCAGCGCATAAGCTTAATGAGATCAGAATGGTGATTATATGAGCCTAGTTTTGTTGACTAGCTCCGGCTCACATGGTGTTTTGGCATTATTAAGCCCGCGTCCTTGAGAACATTGCTCAAGAGCGGCATCGAATCATCACACCAACCAAGAACGTGAAGTGGTTACCTTGGCTTATATGAACAAATTCAAACATCGAAAGAAACAGGGTACTTGCACAAATCATATGATATGGACAAATCTCAAGTGCCAACATTGATGTAGCTGGCTTCAACAGCTAGACAGTCTTATTTATCTAGCCTTATCATGTTAAATGTCCATGGTCTGACATGCCAGCAACTGCCACAATATGCATGCCTTACCAAGGTTGTGGGACTCAGGTTCAATATCGAAGGGGTATGATCCATGTCATCTTACTGGCTTATTACAACCATGAAATCCCAAGCATCCCCGACGGTATCTTGTTAGGAGTTTATGCTACAATCACTACCAAAAATACGGCGCCTAACCACATTGGTTTAACCACATTTAATGAGATGATGGTAAAATTACAAAAATACCCCAAATTTGCTACATTGTTTGCAAAAGTTGCAACCCGCCTCAATATCTCGGTAGAACAAATTTGCATTTCTGCATTCGTTTTAGGAACAAGGCTCAATATAACGCACCAAAGCTTACAAGCCCTTGACTCTCTTCTACTCTCACCTTCTTCCTCTTCGGATTAACTATCTCTCTCACCTTACCAGTGGTGAGATCGTTTAGAGCGAGAATGAAGTGGTGATTTTGTTGAGGTAGCTCTTACAGTTAAGCCATTGTTGTTCTCGATAAGAACTTTCCTCACAATCTTTTTCAGGTTCGTGATTATGCATCAAACCTAATTTAATTTAAAATCTCCTACGCCACAAACCCTAACTTGATTCTGTCACTTTATTCTTTGATTTTGCATTGAACCTTGTTATTGTTTGAAATTCTCTCTGCATTGATGATGATGAAGGTAGTAAGTTGTTCTTTTCACTTCTGATTTTGTGCTCTTCAACCTAAGTAGTGGTTCTTTCCCTAATTCTCAATTCAAATATGTTTCCTTAAATTCCAATTACTTTGATTTGCATCTGCTTCACACTATAGTCGTATTGTAAAACGTCACTGTTCTTTACGAAAGAATATGGGTGAGTTTCAATTTAAAAAGGCACAATTTTGTATTCAGCTACCTAAAACAAGGGAAGATTACATAGTCAAAATATTAAGCAAGGGAAGCGATAAATATAATGATCATTCCCCAGTCCTTAGGTTGTTGGCATATATTGTTTAATGATGTGAAATTAAATGTTTCTAGCACAATATGCTTTTGATATGTCCTGTCTATAATCTATTATACATACATAGGCTTGGATATTAAATAATTTGTGATGTAATAGTCTCTTTCAACTTTCCCGATTTTCCTGTCTATCACACAACTTTTGACTCCTATAACTGGATGACAAAGTATGGAGATCCATTCTTTCTGCACCATGTTGCTGGTTAGATTTCTCGTTTACTCACTTAGTGTGCTTTTAAAATGGTTTTCTTTGAGTAAATTGTTAATCCATGTGTGCAGTCATAAGATGTATCTTTTCTGTTCTTTGTTGTATTAGTTACTGGAGTTTGGGGGCTTCTTGCCCTTCACCTGGCTGATGATTCCATTCTTCCTTTCAATTACGTTTCTTATGCAAATGAGTTGCAGGTGTGCATTTATATTAATCTTTTATTTCAATTGCCATCTTGCTAACTATCGTCTTTTGATATGAGGAGGGTTATGCAGTAAAACAAATTAGGGAATTTTATTTTAAATTTAATTACAAATTAAATTAATTGCTATAAATTGGTAACATGTATGATTTATAATGGTTGGAAGTTTCCTGAATAGTGGATGGGTAATGACGAAACATATGCTTAAGTCACTTTATTAGTTTCAATGTGACGAAATGAAAATTAGGTAAAAGAATTTAAATACAAAAGAATATGGGCCACATAGATTGGGTATGGTTGGAGTTGATTCCAACAATTTATCATGGGTCTAGACATTTTCTGTGTTTTTGTTGCTTCAGATGCACTTTTTATTACCACATTATTACTAAAGGGAAATTCTTCTGACAATAAAAAAAATATAAAAAATTCTAATAGATTTCTGGACAAGGCAACTATCATTGATGCCTCAAGAAAAATCAGAGATCCTTGGAGGCTATGTACAATGATGCAAGTTGAAGAAGCAAAGCTATAATCCCAATATGGCTAAGCTGTTTGATGTTCACTGTTGTCCAAGCTCAAGTACACACATATTTCACTAAGCAAGGTAGAACATTGATCCGTTCCATAGGACCACACTTTCGAATCCCTCCAGTATCACTTCAAGGCCTTGTTGGAATCACAATTCTTTTCGCTGTTCCAATCTATGACCGAGTTTTTGTGCCACTAGCTAGAAGATTCACAGGGCACCACACTGGTATAACAGTGTTGCAGTTGTTTTCCTTCATAATAAAATACAAATTTAAAGAATAATTGCATCCATTACTTGAGATTCCTATTGCATCTTCTCTGCTTCACTCCTCTGTTATTATGTATTGCACTTCTATATGATTTAATTGATTATATTCTTGGATTTTCTTTCTGTCCTTGGTTTCTATTTTTCTTCTTTTTGTTTCAGGCTTATGCTTCGCGAGGGTATATAGCAATTCCGTTGATTCTTGTTACCATGGTGAACGTGCCAACAACACAACCACCTATCATGATGTAAGTGATTGTCCTACTTTGCTTTAATTAGGTGTAGTCCTTATTTTAATAAATTTATTATGCTATTAAAACCTGTTTTATTTATTACTTGATTCCAATATTTTTTTTTCTTAATGTATTTCATTGGCCTTATAGTAATATACACTACAATACGTATGAAGACAAGCTTCAGCATCCTCACTATTAGTAAAGGTAGGGAAAAAGAGGACCTCTTACCCATAATAAGTGAGTTACCGTATAGATAGGCAGTAATTATTGTAGAAGTAACAATAAGATTTCTATCACGTTATCAAAGTTTTGATCGATTCCTTTAATAAATTGTGAAGGTTTTGGGCCTCTCATTCCCATGATGCGCAACTAAGCGGTGACAAAATTTGATGGTATCTATGCAGAGTGGAGGGCTAGTTTGCTGCAGATTCTGAAGCCATATCACTGAAAGGATGGGATCAGGTAATTTGAAGAAACCAACTTCAACATGTATACGACGAGCCACGAAGAAGCAAGGGTAGTCGTTGGTAAATTGTTTGAGTACTGTTTTGTCATATCTCTTCACTCTGTTCATTTAATTTAATTCTCATTTCATTGTTTTTTTTTTTATTAAATATTTTATTCCCCTCCTTTCTTCTCTTCTCTTATGTTCTCCTTACTATGGACGAATCAGATGATATCTACTCATTGAGTTCATTTGTTTTTCGTTTATTTCTTCTTTATACTTCGTTTCCAAGGCATTTTTTCCTTCCCCCTTTTGTATTCTATTATTCTATTAGGTGGTTCTTGCTCTGAAAATAAATAAAATAAAGAAAAAAACAGGTGGATCTTCTAATTTCTTCTTGTACAGATTTTAAGATGAACCGTGATCTAAGCTTATAGAGTATGAATATTCAGATAAAGCTGCTCTCTTGAATTGCGTGGGAATGAAGAAACAATTATTGTGCTTTTTGATGAACCCATTAATTGATATCACATAACATAAAAAATGAAACTTGATTTATTTGTTTTATGGCTAGTGTCTGCCTGAGTTCTTGGTTGATTATTGGACATGAATGACCTTGATTGTGTTCACTAGCTAAGCGTAGAGACTGACCTTAGGATTTTGTACCTTGGTGTTTTGAGGTTGGTTATCATAATAGCTCATTAATAGTATATTAACATAATATGGAATTGATTTGTGCAGGTGTGATCTGGTAGATGCAATTTCAAAGGACTAGGATGGCATACAAGAACAAGTCATAAATGAATAATAAGGAAAATTTGTACTACCATATTTTTTTATGGAATTGAAAAGATATTTTTTTGTATAGATGTCCCTTAAGTAAACATTTTATTAGTTTTATTTGGCGATTTTTTTCCACTATGATATTGGTAGAAAGCTTGATTAGCTTATATAAATTGGAAACATGATGACTTTGTATTCTTCAATGATAATGGAATATAATATTTAGTGTTTGGTTCATATTTTAATGTGTTCACTAAATCGTGTTTGAGCTATTTTCAACATTATTTTCTTTATTATTGTAATATTTATCGAATTCATAATAATTTTAATTTAAAAAAAAAATCGTACATTAAGCCATGGACATGAATGTGGCTAAAGAAAGTTTTAGGCACAATTAGCCACATTTTTCTACTGTGGCAAACAAAATAGTTTAACCACATTTATAAAGTGGCTAAATTAACAATAAATGTGGCCAAAAAAAGGCTACCACACTCAGTTAAAATGTGGCAAAGTGAATAAAATAATGTGGCTAAATTATTGCAACACCACTTCTAGCCACATTTAATCAAAATGTGGTAAATTATGTTAGCCACATTTTTTATCAATGGTTGCCACATTTTTAAATGTGGCTAATCAGCATTTTGTTTGTAGTGAATATCACGTTTTAGTGCTATCTTCATCCAATGGGGGCTTCCTAGGTTACTCATCTTGTTTCAAAGGCTTTTGAAGCACTCCTATCATTATTTTTATCTCTTTACAAGATCTGCAGAAAAGTTTAGTCAAAGAATGTATTGCCTTCCATCATCAACAAGATAAATTAGACAGAGGGAAACTTCAACGTATATTGTTTCATAACATCATCGATGGTGGAGCCCACCCATTCCATTTGGCAACGAAAATAAAAGTCTTGGCTATTAAACTCGTTGCGCACATAGGTAAGCGAGCATTCAATTCTGCTACAACAAGTTAACATCATCGATTGATTGACAACTTGGCCAAGCTAGTTGCCTAACAACACATGTGCTGCACAATCATCTTGATTGTTAGCCGAGTTAAGTGATCTTTGTATCCCAACTACATCATGGTTACTTAACAATGATAAGATATCACACTGAGAAATATGGAATTGAGTTAATAAATTTTTGTGGATAGACTGTTGGGTTTATGCTTTTTTACTAAAGCTCAAATGGACTAATAATATGAAAAGAGTCCAAGAAGCCTAGAGCCCAATGAGCTTAGAGCTAGAGTTTCTTGGAACACATATAAAAACCACCACTTAAGTCATCAGCCTCCTAGGTCATTTGAGATTGAGAGGTAAGCTCAGATCTGAATAGTGCTCACACACTTTCCTTCCCCCCTCGAGAGATAGTTTGGAAGGTCTGCCAGAACAATAGATATCTGTTCGAGCTGTCACGCAAAGGATTCAAGAAGTGTGGAGCATCATTTCATATTTGCTTTAACAAGAGGTAATAATAAACTATGATGATCCTATACATCCAAATCACAATGGTCTTAATGCTTCCGCAGATGCAATTGCTCTTACAATTGGTATCAGAGCCGGATTGTGTTTTTGGATGTGGATCTAGTTTTATTTTACGATGTTATTCATGTAATTTGTTTTGCTTCGTGAAATATGGCACCTAGGGTTCTATATTTGTTATTAAACATTTGCATGAATATCGTTATAATTCTTTTCATTAAATATATATTCTTTATATGATTTTGGCTTTAATCCATGGTAGAAATTTCTTTGTATTTTCTTGGGTTGTAACAAGGAGGCTAATCTCATATGATTAGGTTTCCTTCTTGATTTTTTATTTTAATTTTTGTATTTTTTTTATTTGTATTACCAAATTGTAATAAAAGAAGATCAAGAAGATGCACAAAGAAGTGTGTTTGTCACTGTTTTGACATGTTCGTGACCTTCTGGTGGCCGATCTCAGAAACCAACCACATGATGTGAAAGGGGACAGAAGCACGAGCATAACAGTGTCTGATGTCGTGAAATTCTTGCAAATGGTTAGGTTATGGAACCCACCCCCCCACCCGATCTTTAAGGGCGTTTGTTACATGGATTTTTTTTTGTATTCCCGGGAAACTAGTATTGAAAATTCTATTTATTCATATTTGGTAGAAGGTTTTTAAATTTTTTTTAGGAATTTGATTTTTTTTGGGATTATGATTTGTGAACAAATTGTATAACAAAATGATTTCCAAAAATATCACGAGCAGGTGGTATTCTTAGAATCCCGAATGTTAGGAATTGAAATTTTTAATAATATTTAACAATCAACTAAATATGAAATTAATAAACTTGAGCCAATATTCCTAGTAATATTTCTTGGTAATAATAATTCTTGGCAAAAAAAACTTTTTCCTGTACAAAAAATACAAAGCAGTTAAGTAACAAACAATTCATGTTAGCAGTACAGTGTCCACAATAATCGGAAAGAAAGTTATTTCAACAAGCTCAGAAGAACAAGTAGCTCTTTGAACATGAATAACCGTATCACTTGTTAACTATCCATAACTTTTTAATCTAACACACAGCAATATTATTAGTCACTTTTAAAAGTCATTCTTAGAAAGTAATTTTCACCTAGCAATTAGAGTATAGACAACTAATTGTCCACAAAAATCTGTTGAGTTGAGCGGGAGAGGGATTGGAGGGACAACATGACCCTGTTAAAGTCATTGAACATTTGTTTTAGATTACATTCATACTTCAAAAGAAAAAGAAGTCACCCTTCATTCTTTTTATTCTTCATGTGTGAAAAAAACTTAGAAAGTTCTATAAACCTCAATTTTGAATTTCTGGACCCATCTCACAAGATTTTCTAAATACAATTAAGAACAACTTAAGAGAGAAAAGGATTGGATCCATTGTATAGATATATAATAATAATCCGGTTACATCAATCAAACTGGCAACTTCTGGACCACAGGCAGATAACTCAAACTAACCTAAGAAGGAAATAAATTATATAAAAAAAAAAAAAACTAACAAGAACAATATTTCTTTCAGTTCACCTTTTTGTTGCTATTGCAAGTGCAAGTGCATGTTGTTATTGTTGTTGTTGTTATGGTGTTCCTCTTGTAGATCGAAGGCTAAGAGAGGAAAGGACCTAGAAATTCCAGTGGAGTTGGCGAAGGATATCTTACTTGAAGAAGGATCGTCGACGAAGATTTCAAAGATGGTGACCCATATGAATAGCTCCTTCGTCTTCACACCGGTCACGCTTCGCATTCGGTGCTCGTCAACGAACGTCGTCACAACCGTCTCGTACGACACGGTGCGGCCAATGGCGTCGAACCGGTGCACCTTCTTATTGTGCCTCTGTTTCAGCCACACGAAGCCGGTGGTTCGGTTGTAACCCATTTCGATGATGTCTTCCAATGGGAGCAACCCTCTCGGAAGGAGAATCTCGTCCAAGAGGAGCAGCGTCTTCTGCTTGCACACTTTTTTGTTTACAAACTACACTATATTCTCCCGGGAGAACATTAATTTCACTGTGTTCTTCTGGGAGAAAATAGTGTAATTTGTAAAAATTTGTCAAAAAAGTTTGTTAACGGATTATTTCCCTATATCATATGCATATTTTCATTGAATATTCTAAGAAAATTTCGAATTTGAAATTTTGGGTTTAATTACATGAAAGTTTAGAAAATTTCTCAAAAAATTTTCAATCGATACATTGAAACCTTAAATTGCTTTGGGGCTTTTGAGAAACAAGTTTTTAGTTATATATTGACACAAAAATTGTTTGAAATCATTTCATATAGTGAAGGAATTTCGTTTATGAATGTATTGTTACAAAATATAGGGTTCATATTATGAAAGTTTCAATCTTTCTTTAAATTGATATTCTTTCGTTGATGTAAATTGAAAATTGATTTGAGGGTTTTAGTTCCCCTATCATTTTTTCACTGTTTTATATTATTTTTAATACAAAAATCACACGTTTTTGTGCCAAGAAAAATCGCGACCCATAGCTTGAAAAATAACTTCTTAAACTTCCAAAATTTCTCAAAAATGGCTCAAAAATATGTTATTTTTGAGATAGATTATATTAAAATCTCGTTGGTTTGTTCTTTCTAGGTTGTTTTGTGATGAAAATCGCTCAAAAATATGCCCTTTTTTTTAGTTTTGATGAAGCTCCCATGGCGGAACCCGATTTCGAGTAGTCAACCTGCAAAGAAAGAAGAAAACACTGCAATAGAAGAATCTCAAGAAATCCTAGGGGTTAGGGTGAGATTGTGAGAGAGGCATCCTATTTATATTTTTCACTAAAAAGTCTCACAAAATTCACACCAATAGAAAATCCATTAAAATCGTCGAATTTTTGAATACCACGATATTGTGATTCCATTGTTTAAAACCCTGATTGAATACCAACGGATTCAGACGGATTCTAAAATAATCTTTTAAAATCCTAATCGAATATCATGTGACTTTTTTCAATCCATTAAAATCCTAATCGAATACCAACGAATTTTTTTGTCCAAAAATAATCCATTAAAATCCTTTGAAATCTGAATCCAATACACCCCTTTCTCTTTTCAATTTTGTGGTTAGCCCAAGTATGTTACTTGATCATATTCAATTTGAGTATTAATTTTTTTTTCATTTTTTAATCTGGTTAAACTTAATTAAATCAACTTAATTACTTTAATTTTATATTCTAAAATATTTTAACATAAAAAAATATTTAACTATCTTACATTTTTTAAAATAAAACACGTTTAATTGACAAGTTGCAATATTTGGATCACAATCAAGACATTTATCAAGCCCCAATGAACAACAATTTATGCCTTTTCTGTTATTGGCAAAGCTGTTACAGATTTTCAATTATTTCATTCATGTTCAGCAGTTAAACCGAGTGAACCTTGTAGAGGGAAATGTTGAAACGTTTCATTGGAAGTGGGTGTGGTACGTATAATGATTGTCCCTGAAACAGAGGCTTACATTACAAGTATGTGTCTGATGTCATGAAATTCTTGCAAATGGTTAGGTTATGGAACCCACCCCCACGTACCCGACCTTCAAGGCAAAGCAGGTAAGTAACAAACAATTCATGTTAGCAGCACAGTTTCCACAATAACCGGAAAGAAAGTTATTTCAACAAGTTCGGAAGACCAAGTAGCTCTTTGAACATGAATAACCGTATCACTTGTTAACTATCCATAACTTTTTAATCTAACACATAGCAATATTAATACTCACTTTTAAAAGTCATTCTTAGAAAGTAATTTTCACCTAGCAATCGGAGGAGACAACTAATTGTACATAAAAATCTGTTGAGTTGAGCACGAGAGGGATTGGAGGGACAATATCCCTAGGGGTTTAAATGGGTCAGGATGGCCTACTGTAAGCTTAGGCCATGAAGATCAAAATCTGACTGATTTACACTCTATTTACACCCCTAGATATGACCTTCTTAAATTTATTGAACCTTTGTTTTAGATTACATTCATACTTCTAAGGAAAAAGAAGTCACCCTTCATTCTTATTGTTCATCATGTGTGAAAAAAACTTAGAAAGTTCTATAAACCCATGACTAAATTAATGTGAATTTTGAATTTTTGGACCCATCTCACAAGATTTTCTAAATACAATATTTATGAACCACTCGAATTTTCGATATTCTTTTTTATTTTTCATCAAACGAATGACATCTTCTTCTGAAAATTCCAGCTATTCTTAACATGATATTGGGGAATCTCATTGCTATTATCCAAACAAACATGAAACATATGCTTGCGTATTCCTCCATAGATCAAATCGGATATGTAATTATTGGAATAATTGTTGGAGAACTTAAAAAGAGAAAAGGATTGGATTCATTGTATAGATATATAATAACAATACTTGCAACTTCTGAACCAGGCAGATAACTCAAACTAACCTAAGAAGAAAATAAATTAAAAAAAAAAAAAAAAACTAACAAGAACAATATTTCTTTTAGTTCACCTTTTTGTTGCTATTGCAACTGCAAGTGCATGTTGTTATGGTGTTCCTCTTGTAGATCGAAGGCTGAGAGAGGAAAGGACCTAGAAATCCCAGTGGAGTTGGCGAAGGATATCTTACCTGAAGAAGGATCGTCGACGAAGATTTCAGAGATGGTGACCCATATGAATAGCTCCTTCGTCTTCACACCGGTCACCCTTCGCATTCGGTGCTCGTCAACGAACGCCGTCACAACCGTCTCGTACGACACGGTGCGGCCAATGGCGTCGAACCGGTGCACCTTCTTTTGCCTCTGTTTCAGCCACACGAAGCCGGTGATTCGGTTGTAACCCATTTCGATGATGTCTTCCAATGGGAGCAACCCTCTCGGAAGGAGAATCTCGTCCAAGAGGAGCAGCGTCTTCTGCTTGCACACTTCTTCCCCTACGTAGATCTCAGCATCGTTCATGTGTTGTTCTATTTGTTCTGTTGTCATTTTTTTTTTTTGTTCCTGTGGATCAATGGAACACGAACAGAACAAGATGTCTTAAATTTTAATTAAGGTTCAAAGAGATGAGAGATGTTAGTGAAACTAGAAATCTAGAATTAGAATATTTTAAGGTGTTTTTGTTGTGGGGCCAATGACTCTTTACGTCAGTCAAAATCACATCACATTTTACTGATGAAAAACCGGTGAACTTTTGTCATGATTTTTGTGACACCATTCATTAATTATGATATGATCATGATGCAGTAGTTAGTAATCAAATGGATTCAAGCATAGGTTAGTTAGTTTCTTTTGGAATTTTATATTGGGCATGAGTTTCCACGTTGCTGCCCCCAAACAATCATCCATGCCTTTGTAAATATTCAATGATATTTTTATGGAAAAAATATTTATTCTTTTAAATGACACAACTTATATCTTTTCACTCTCACAAAGAGGTGAGATCCACACTTTATTTATTTTTTGTCAACTCTTTCTCCTCATTTATCTGTCTCTTTCTCTATTTTAAAATGACATAATTTTATATTCTTTAAAATGACACACACTTTATCATATTTTTATTCTTTGAATAATTATTTATGGTTGTTTATGAATTATTAGGTCCGGCTACTTTTTCATTTCATATAATGCTTTATCAGAATGATTTAATGTTCAGTAGTTTGCTAGATATAAAAAAAAGTGGTCCTGTAGTGGATACCTTTGCCGGAACCAAATTTTATTCAATAAAGTGATCAAATCGAATACTATACATTATGGTAGTGATGTTGCATTTTGATACCTTTGCCAAAGCTTTGATGAGCTGTAATGTAAGAACAATTATAGGCAGGGACACCGAAAATCATTTTAAATACTTTTTTTTAGTACATCATTTTAAATACATTTTATGTATAACATATCTGTCCGAATTTTTAATATAAAATAACGTATACACAAGAAACTCAAATTTTTCACAAAAGTTTTTCATTACTTTTCTTTAACGTTTTTTTTCTCCCATCTAGATGTTGTAGAACGTAGGAAAAGAGCAAAGTGTCCCTTAATTTAAGATTTTTCAGACTTTTCTCTTTCTAAGCTTTCTAGGGATCAGGGAGTCATGTATCCCTTATATAATAAAATAAAATAAAGCCTTTATTTTTTATAATACGGTAACTTTTTACTATAATCTCATCATCTTTAAGATACGTGATTTTAATGTTATTTAATAGTTTTTTATATTTTTTAAAAGCACTTAAATTATTAATTACTTTCAATTATTTTAACCCAGACTTAAGTTAAAATTTTGTTTTGTTTTCCTCAAATCTCAGTTGCTTATGCTCTTAAATTAATTAAAAGACAACCCAAAAGTGTAAAATTTTGTTACTCATTAAATTAGTTGACAAATTTTGTCCATAATGGGAAAAGAGAGAGAAAAAAACCATTAACTTCTATTTTTAATTTTGTTTTTCAAGCCTTATTACATGTATATACAACATAAAAGATATTATAATAAAGGGTTCATTTTTTATGTAGTTACTGCAGATAAATTATCTACAGTAAGCTCAATACACGTTTTGGAGCGGAAATTATGGTATTTTTATAAGTTTAATTCATTTCAGGATTATTTTAATCTTTATAATTATAATTTTTAAATTTTTCAATCCCAAAACGACGTCGTTTTGAGAGTAAATGCAGATAACTTATCTGCAGTAATTGCAGAAATATTTTTCTGTATAATAAATTGTGTATTATTATGTTAATACTTATACATAATAATAAATGAATAACACAAAATTTACAATATTATACATCAGTCATCAAGTAACTAATAATACAAATCAAACAACTAATTATACGAAAAATTGCATTATAATTTAACTGCTTGTACCTTGCTACTTTGTTTGTTTATTCCTTGAATATGCACCAAACTCACTTTATTAGTTTATATAGAAAACAAATCGTTTTGCTAACGTTTCCATTATTCTCTTCACACTTTACAACAAAGACAACCTTGGCCATTTAATAATTAAAAAAAATAAAAATTTGAGGATAGAGAATATTTGGAAACGAATAAATACAAAGGACAAGTCTGCTAACCTGTGACAGGTTGTCAGCTTTTCTCTATCAATAAAAGAATTGTTTTTCTTCTATTTTCTTTTTGCATTGTTAATATCCTTGGCACTTTGTTAAAAGACAAATCCAGCTATTAGTTTCTTTTTATCTTTCTATGATTTTTGTTTATTTATTGACTCTTTACTGCGGTTATGGGGTTTTATCAATCATTGGATTCACCCCACATAGTGGACAGATACTTCTGGCACCTGCTGCAACAGCTACCATTCACATATAACAAATCTGGGTGTGCCCTTTTGGTTCTTCCTGAACTGGACATTTTCTTGACAATGGTCCCATCACTGCTCTTGAGATTGTGCCTGTATTCCACTGTCACTTGTTCAAAAACTTCCACCTCAAACATGTTCAGCTTGAGGTTGGGCTTCATGTGATCCCTAACAAATGCAAAGGGTAATTGGTCTCTTGGGTTAAATGCTTCCAACTCATTGAACATAAGACACGAGAAGAGGTTACTCTCCACTCCATGCCTCCTCAATATGAGAGCACTGTCTGGCACATCTGCCAAAACCAATTAAAAGTGGACACCATTAATTTTGGGTGGGTGGGTGAGTTGATTTTCTATCTCATTTTCTGTATGTGCCTTGAAAAACTCATTCTTAGGGATCATAAACAGAGCAGATGCAAAACAATAAATGGCTAGCAAACACACTGAGAGCCAAAGTGGAAAAAAAGATGATTCAGTGAAGGGACAAAAGTAGGGATAAGAATAACGTACGCATGTGAATCTCACCAGTATGTTTTAAAAACTGAGCTACTATTGTTCCCAGAAAAAGAAAAAAGAAAAAATGGAATTACCGTGCCTTAGATTATGGAATCCAAAGCTTTTGGGCCACATTTGAAGGAGTAGCACTACAACTTAAGGACCATGGTTCGATGATCTACTTTTGTAAAGAGATGATTATTGAAATCTAACGCAACTTTTCTTCCTATTTCAATATGAAATCTTACGCTTGATTCCTAATAATGAAAAAGAAACCTAATGGGGTGGCAACAAAGCTTTGAATAGATTCCAAAATCCTCAGCTAAGACCTGGGATGAGAACAACTAGGCCAGCAGAAATAAACTACCCCGTACGAGAGAAACCTTCCTCGGACGTTCCTTCACCATTGAAGACTTTGCAGGGTTTACGAGCCATATTATATTTATTGTCAACATCGGTGCAGCAAAACTTTTCATGTTCCTTAAAATAATAACCTTATTGTACTCTTACAATTTGAACTTAATAAATTTAAAGTATACTTGCAAAAGTCAAAAGCTATATGTGGTGGCATAAAACCTTATCTTAAGTACATGACCTAATAGACTTACATGACTTGTAAAATTGGAATGTATTAAACTAATATAGACGGACAACTAATTTGTTCAAGCATAAGCTATCTCAATCAACTCTCAAGGTGCATTGTTTCATATCTTCATTCTTAAAGTTTAGACTTTAGTGACCAAATGTCTTAAAAGTATTTAAGTAAACAACGTTGCAGTGTTGCATAACAAATGAAAGCCTACGGTTCCACGCAAGAAATTAACATTTTAAAAAAATGACTAGTTACCTGAGGCATAGGGCTGCTTGCTGGGACTCCATGGTTGCAGTCCATTTTCACAGTATGTCTCCATTTGCATCTTCAGGGCGTTGACATCCCACCATTTCTTCCACCTTGCTGTTGCCATTGCTTCTTCCATGGTATGAACATAAAAAGGGTGTTTTGATATAGCCATGTCTACATTCTCAGATATAACAAGTGAATGAATCAGCAACAACGGATCAACCATCAATTGCAACTTTGCATCAACCCAAATGCTGAATTGGGAATTTGGGAATAGCCTATGGACTAAATATTTTGGTATAATCCCATTCATTGCTGGGTTCTGATACAAATCTTCTTTTGCAACCTTCACAATCTTCCATACACCTATCTTGTATTCTCTGGATTTTATTGAAATCAATCCATGATGTTCAAGACCTTTGAGGGTAACATCATCTATGAACATGAAGAAACACACATCTTCCAGTGTTTTGGACCCAAGGCCCTTCGGTTGCCGGATTTTGTCATGGTCATTGAACATTGCTGAAACTACAACTACACTGTCACACTTTTCCATGGCAATTCGATCTATATCAACACACAAAGCACATAACAGAAGCAAGTTACTATCTAAAATCAAACTACAAAAAAATATAAAAATGGATGTTGATTTCATTGGCATTATGTCCTCCTCAATGTAAATAATTTCCGGGAACAATGTTTTTCCATATCTATGAATCTCAGTGGCATTTTATAACCAATGGAAATTTGATGGTTGAATATTTCTTGGGTGAATTGAGATCTGAATTGGGGACACACGCACTCATAACAAGTGAATTCATGTAGAACTGACCAGAATCACTGATTGGGAACTTCTTCAGAAATCCACAGGGAACTTCTGTGCTATCATTTTGATGATCAAAATATGAAAATCTCGTAAGGGTGCTGAGATTCCCACCAAAACTATCAGCATTCCCCTGCATATACCCCAGAACCCTTGAGTAAGCTGAAGAGTTCTTGAGGGAATTCTTGATCTCCTTCACAACATCCAAGTAATCTGAATTCAAAAACCACAACCCATTAACAAAAAGTGATTATCTTTGATCACATAAACCAAAAAAAATAAAAAATAAAAAATCGTGGCACAAAAACTTGCGCAATTACCTGAAAAGTAAACAGGGGAAGAGCATGTAGAACGGGTGGTTGAGACAGCGTACTTGTGTTCTCCATAGGAAGAAGGGTAAGAGAAAAGAGAATTCTGAATGGGATCCAAAGGGGATGATCTGAAGAGGCATTTGGATTGAGATAAAATGGCGTAAAGAGCAAGGAAAAGAGTAGTGAAGAGATAGAGCAGAGAAAAACAGAGGAGCTTTGATTGGAGGATGAGTGGTTTAGAAGTGGTTATTAGCTTTCCCATAATATTGAGATTTTCTTTTTTCTGGGTATTTCTGTTTCATATATTTGGTTTCCATTCCATTCCATTTTTTATTTTTATTCTTATTTTTTTATTGAGGATTGAATTTGATGATGATGATCGTGTTGAGTGACCCACAAAAGCGGTTACCTGTCATTTTCAACAATGTAAAATGTTTTGTTCGTATCTATCTAGGTGGGGCTTATTAGAAGCTGGTGGCATAACAAAAAAAAACACTTGTACTGGTCAATTATGGATAAACAAATAATATTTACTTAATTAAAAGAAAGTAAAGCGGTTAGAATAAAACGGCAATAAATTAGAACAAAATTTATTGTTTCCTATCTTCAAATATTTATATCGACGGAATTGAGTGTAACTTAATTGACAACACATTTTGAGTACGTGGGAGGAGAATTTAAGTTTAATTTTCATCAAATATATTTTTCGTAAAGATGAAGAGTTTTAATTGTGACTAAATTCTAATTTAAAATTGGGATAAGATCTGGTTACAACTTTTTTTTGCAAATTACACTAAGTACGATCGGTCGTACACTCGTATCGTAGTTAGTAAACAAAAAAAGTTTGTAAATATAATCTGTCCCTTTAAAATTAGTCATGTAACTGATTTAAAGAATTGAAACTTTTGAAAATATTTGCCTCAAAAAGATAATTAACGTCAATATATCAAAAAGAAATATTGATATTGTTTTTTATATTTGTTATCTGGCGTATCGTATCTACGCTGTGGGAAAAAAAAGTATTCTTTTAATCATTTCAGTCACTTGAATGTATATATGAGTTTGAGTGTGTGTAATATGTTGTACAATTATACACATTTTAAGCTTTGATTATTAAGATTTTTATTTGTTTTCTTTTTTAAAATTTTAAGTATTTTTTCTTATTTGTATGGTTTTCTTACTTTTAAATTCAATTTTGAAGATTTCTTTTCGGTGACCTCAATATTCTTGATTAGAATTAGTCTCATATTCAATATAAATTAAAAAATGATTAAAAAAATATTCATAAAATATGTGTCAATTTCCATTGTAGTTCGAACCATCAAGTTATAATTTGATTCTTTTCTTTTTTTGGTAGTCTAATTTGATTCTTCAAGAGTGGAGAATATAATTTGATTAAAGAATTTACGGTTAAGATTATAAAACACATATGCATATATAACAAATTATATACAATCATTTGGTTTTATAATTAATGGTTATAATTTTGCATTTTACTCTCTAAAGTGTACCCCTGTCTTTAGAAGAGCTAAATTCATAAAACTAACACTTTTATACATTCTTGTCATCACACCATGTATAATAATAATTATAAGATAGGGCCACGGGGATTAAATAATCTTTCAACGTGTTTAGGATTGATACTTAGCCCAATTTTTTGGTCTCACAACAATCCATCCATGAACAATTATTTGTAAATTGTAATTGTTCCACAAAACCGGCATAATAACTTTTAGATGATCGGTTTGATTTGTTTAAAAGCAAAGTATTGGACACGACAAAATTTGTATCTAATTTTTAAGGGTTTGTGTTTAATCTTTTAAAAAATACAGTGTTATGTCATTTTAAATAAGAGAAAGACAAAAACAATAAAAATTATAGAAGAGAAAGTTGATATTTTTCTAAATTTAAATTTTAAATAAAAAATACTAAGTTGTATCTTTCTCTCGCTTAAAATGATATAACTATATATCTTTTAAAAAGACAAATATTTTTTCCAATTTTTAATATTAAAAATATCCTGGATCAAAAGAAAACTAAAAATGAAATACTGGACAAAATTAAAAATATTTATCCCTGCCAAATCACGGGACATTTTTTTGTCCCACAACAACCATAGAAGCACATTAATCTCAAGATGATTCCTAATATAAGTATAAGATTTTTCTCCTACCAATGTAACAAATTATTTAGGTTATTCATTCTAGCCTCATAATAACTTGAACCTTAGAAAGTATTGCTAATTTTTTTTTTAAATATTGCTTATTTAATTTATTGCTATAAAAAAATTTAAAATTCTTATTTATTTCTATTTCATATCAATTTTCTAATTTTCTTCTATTTTCAAATTTCAATACCTTATTTTTTAGTGGGAATATTACTTCAAATGAGATTCAACATAATATCTAAATTAATTAGTAAGTAATTATTGTACCCAAAAAAAATCAGTAAGTAATTCACTCATATATAGTAAATTAAGATACATTCGATTGAAACTTTTGTAATCCCTGAAACTATTACTTTTTTAGAAAATAAAGTATGACATTCTTAACTTTTATTCTTTTACATTAATTATGCATATTGTATTTATATATACACTATTATATATATATATATATATATATATATATATATATATATATATATATAATTTTAAGTTTAATAAAAACTAATTATTAATTATATATTTAAAAACTAATTATTAATTATATATTTTCCTTATAACTGTAAATATTTATAAATTTATTTTTTATTTTTTGTTTTACTTAAATTTATATATATTCGTGTAATACACGGATCGGGATAATTACTAATTGATTACGTATTTAGTGTCCCTTTTTCATACTAATATTAGGTTGCATCTATTTTATAGTGGAGATTTTAATTTCTATCATTTTTTCAGTATTTCTCCTTGTATACTTTAAAATATATAGGGGGAACACCAACCAGTATACGTGATATTTTGAAGAGATCATTCTTACCATTTTTTTATTATTATAATACATAATGTTTTAATTTAAAAATCAACACAATTACACAAAAGCTCCCTCAAACTGTAAAATCAAATTTTGTGAAACTTACATATATCTCCCTTACATTTTCTTTATTTAATCACAAAATTTACAATATTACGGGAGTTTTTTTTTATGAATTCCCAAAATAGCATAACAAAAAGATATACAATCAAAGAGAAATGATAAAAAGCAGTCTTTATTACTTACCCAAAAAAAAAATCTTTATTTATAGGAAAAATGACTCTCATATCACAAAAGATAACTTCTCTCATGTTGTGGACACAAAATACACTACTAGAAAAGTTATTATTTTCGACGGAAAAAATTTCCGTGGAAATTACTGATGGAATTTTCGACAGAATTCATTTATCGTTGAATTTTTTTACGGAAAATTGATTCCGTCAAAAACTATCGACGGAAAGTTGATTCCGTCGAAATGTTTTCGACGGAAAATGGATTCCGTCGAAAAAGGATGAATAAAATAAATGCAAAAGAAATTAATTTTGTGTAGTTTTTCGACGGACAAAGAATTCCGTCGAAGATTTATGACGAAAAACGAATTCCGTCAAAAATGGGTGAATAAAATAAATGGAAAAGAAATTTATTTTGTGAAGCTTTTCGACGGAAAATTTATTCCGTCGAAAACGGATGAATAAAATAAATGGAAAAGAAATTAATTTTGTGAAGTTTTTCGACGGAAAATTGATTCCGTCGAAGATTTTTGACGGATAACGAATTCCGTCCAAAATGGGTGAATAAAATAAATGGAAAAGAAATTGATTTTGTGAAGGTTTTCGACGGAAAATGGATTCCGTCGAAGACGGATGAATAAGATAAATAGAAAAGAAATTGATTTTGTGAATGTTTTCGACGGAAAATGGATTCCGTCGAAGATTTTTGACGGAAAACAAATTCTGTCAAAAATGGGTGAATAAAATAAATGGAAAAGAAATTGATTTTGTGAAGGTTTTCGATGGAAAATGGATTCCGTCGAAAACGGGTGAATAAAATAAATGGAAAAGAAATTAATTTTGTGAAGTTTTTCGATGGAAAATTGATTTCGTCGAAGATTTTTGACGGAAAACGAATTCCGTCAAAAATGGGTGAATAAAATAAATGGAAAAGAAATTGATTTTGTAAAGGTTTTCGATGGAAAATGGATTCCGTCGAAAACGGATGAATAAAATAAATGGAAAAGAAATTGATTTTGTGAATGTTTTCGACGGAAAATGGATTCCGTCGAAGATTTTGGACGAAAAATGAATTCCGTCGAAAACGGGTGAATAAAATAAATGGAAAAGAAATTGATTTTGTGAAGGTTTTCAACGGAAAATGGATTCCGCCAAAAACGGATGAATAAAATAAATGGAAAAGAAATTGATTTTGTGAATGTTTTCGACGGAAAATGGATTCCGTCGAAGATTTTTGACGAAAAATGAATTCCGTCAAAAATGGGTGAATAAAATAAATGGAAAAGAAATTATTTTTTGATGGTTTTCGATGGATTCCTCGTTGCTTATTCCCGACACATTTCTAACATGACTGGACATTCTCCAACTTAGAAAGACTCCAAAATCCCTTGATAACAGTTGTACAACTTGACGAAAAAATATCAACAGAGTTTCCATCCTGGTATTCAAGAACGGTATGAATATGTATACCAACACTTTTGCACACATTACTAGTTTAATATGTATCGTTAAACCAATGCACGTTATGTACTAAACCATGTAATTTTTACAACACAATGTAGGTTAAACAATCTCATAATGCGACTAAAGATGTTGTATGGAGCTTAGCTTGGGGACCAAACCAAATCGTCATTCGTTGTCCAAAGTATGTTATTAATGGATACAAGTTTGCGACTATATCATCAAATGAAAGGATGGCTACAACAAATTATGGCGTTTGCGTTAGAGGATCGCAGATGGAAAGTTTAGAAGTTGACTATTTTGGGATGATAATTGATATTGTACAAATGGGTTATCTTGGCCACGGTGAAACAAAGATAACTTTATTTAAATGTCAATGGTTTGATCCTAGCCCACAAGGCACACGAAAAGATCGATATGGCAATGTTGAAGTTAAGAAGTCTAGGAGATACAATAGATACGATCCGTTTATCTTTGCTCAACAGGCCGAGCAGGTTTATTATACATCTTATCCCGGGGATGAACAAGAATGGCTGGGGGTAATTAAAACCAAAGCTCGTAACATTATCCCAGTGACAAGAGTAAAAGAAACCGATGAAATTGACAATGCTTACCAAGATGATTATGGCTGCCAGGTTCCTATACACATTGCTGATGATGACATCCATCCGATCCTTGTTGACACTACAGCTGAATTAGAGACAATCCCTGCTCAAAGCATTGATAGTGATGACACAAACATTGAGGAACCACAATTCTTGTCATCATCTGAAGCAGAACACGACGATTATGAAACTGAGGAGACTGAAGAAGAAGAAGACCTAGTTCAAAATGAGGAATCAGAATGAAATGCCAATTATAAACAATCATTAGAGAACTGTGCAACATTCATGACATATTATGTTTGTTTGTGGTCATATTTCTTGTGATATGTCAATGTAGTTGTAATTGTTGTAATATTTGGTACTATCAAATACTTATCTTTGGATGTATTGTTAATTTTGATGACATATTATAGAGATTGTAATGGTAAACTAATATTTGTTACATTTTCATAAATGATCAATTCTTATGGAGATTGTAATGGTAAACTGATATAACAATCATGAATGTTTCTTTTTGCAGATGAAGACATTTGACAGTACACATGGTAGGGGTGGAGGTAAGGATACTACCTCTCTACGTACATATGGACGAGGGGCCATTAACCGTCGAGGGCAGGACCACACGTCATTCTCTTCACGTATGCAAACAACATCACCAGATGCACAATCACCACCATCGGCAGTCCCGGAGACGCAGGAGACGTTTGTAGCTTCTACTGAAGAAGCAAATGAGGTTATCCGACTAATTATGCACATATTCTACATTTTTTATTCCAAAAAATTTATGTTCACATTTGCTTATTGTAAAAAAAATTGTCTTTATCTCTTGTTTTTGTTAAACAGGATCACACTTCGTCCCCACCAGAGGCTCCATATTATGGACCACCTCCGCCTGTAATACAGGATCTTGTTCCACGATGGGGGGAGAAAGATCCTGTGGACAATCGTATATGGGTACGACCGACCATTGATGGGAGCAAGTAAGTACAAGAAATGTTAATGGTAGTTGTGATATTTTTTCAATACATCTTCATATAAGTGTTGACAATAATTTAAATGCATTGATGAATATAATCAAATTACAATCTATTTCAGCTTTGAACCATGGGATGTAGTGCGCAAAATATGGGGTATAATCAAGCGCAACTATGACGGTCCATACCCTACATATAAGGCAGTTCCAACCAATGTCAAGGAGAACTGGTTTAACTCATTGATGGTAATGTTGCCCTTCAAATCTGACCATATTAATATTTATGTATGATTCAACGTTTTTGAAGCTAATGTTGAACTTTTTTCTAAATTGTCTTGTTTCATCATTGTAGGAAAAATATAAATACTTGCCGGATGACGAATATCTTTTTCAGAAAGCATACAAGACCAAAGCCAATGATATAATCAGAAATCACTTGAATTTGATAAGAAAAGGAAAGGGCGATATGTCTTGGATGAGACAAGATGTTCTTGATGGTTTAAAGGTTCACTGGTCTAATGAAAAATGGAAGAAAATGGCTGAATCAAATAAGAGGAACAGGTCCAAATTTGACGGACCTACACATTCTGGAGGTTCAATTCCATTTCATGAGCATGCAAGGCGGTTGGTAAGAATACTTACAATTTTTCATATGCATGTAGATTCATAAAATGGTAAGCCATTTTTTATACTTAGCGTATTATGTTCTGATTGTTTATGTACATATATACGTAGCAGGAAGATGGGGTCACAGATCCGTCTACCGTGGGTTGGGCTGTGTTCAAGCATACACACACATCTAAAGATGATCGTGACAAATGGTGCAATGACAAGGCAAAGGCAACAGCTGTGAGTAATATCTATTGTTACACCAAATGTTTACTTTACAAAAGAAATTGATTTGTTTTATTGCACCTGACTTTAACACATGAATACTTTCTATGTAAATTTTAGGATGGCTTTACGAGACTTAGGGAAGAGAGAGACAGTCAAGTCACTCCAGGAGAGGATGCTAGCAGTGTTGCCTCGAATAATGATTTGATCGTGCAGGCATCTGGTGGGGTTAACCTTAAAGGACGGTTATACGGTTTAGGTACACTGGGAGGAGCATATAAGAAATCTAGACTCTCCAATAGGCTACCACTTGGAGTGTCCCAGCAAGAGCATGAGAGGATGCGCACATTGATTATGCAGTTGCAGGGTACAGTTGCACAGCAAGAGGAGAGGGCTGCACAACAAGAGGAGAGGGCTGCACATCAAGAGGAGAGGGTTGCACAACAACAAGAGAAGGATGCACAGCAGGAGAAAAAGGCTCAGCAACAGGATAGTCTCATGGTTATGATGCAGAGGCGAATGGACAAAATAGAGAAGCTTTTGCAAAGGCTTCCTGTGGAATTATTAGATACTGAGGATGACGACGAGACTCAGCCCCCGTCTCAGGTCGTAGGTGATGACTATGATCATGCAGGTCATCCATCAGCATGACTTTTGTATCTTTGTTGGATGTATATGACATGGACTATTGTACATAGACTCTTTTGATTAGTATATGATAGAGACTTTTGTATATGTATGTCCCTTTTGATTAGCATATGTCTTGCACATTTATAGATATATGACACTTTTGATTAGTATATGACAGGGACTTTTGTATATGTATGTCCCTTCTCATTAGTATATGTCTTGGACATTTATAGATGTAGGACTGTTTTTATTTGTATATGACAGGGACTTTTGTATATGTATGTCCCTTTTGATTAGCATATGTCTTGGACATTTATATATATATAGCACTCTTTTTATTAGTATATGATAGAGACTTTTGTATATGTATGTCTCTTTTGATTAGTATGTCTTGGACATTTATTCATATAGGAATCTTTGGATTAGTATATGACAGGGACTTTTGTTTATGTATATGTCTTGGACATTTATATATATAAGTCTCTTTTGATTTGTATATGGCAGGGACTTTTGTACACATAAATTATAGTAACATCAAATAATTTTGATATGTTATTATAATTATATTTGTTTATCAGGTGTGAAACAAATGAAAAAGCAATTTCATCGAAAATTGAGACAAGATTTTTCGACGGAATTATATTCATTTTCTGTCGAAAATTTTCGACGGAATTAGTTTTCTGTCGAAAGTCATTACAAGATTTTTTGACGGAATTTTATTCATTTCCGTCGAAAAATTTCGATGGAATTTGTTTTCCGTCGAAAGTCATTACAAGATTTTTCGACAAAATTTCAATCATTTTCCGTAGGAAATTTTCGACGGAATTTGTTTTCCCTCGAAAGTCATTACAAGATTTTTCGACGGAATTTCATTCATTTTTCGTCGAAAACTTTCGACGGAATTTGTTTTCCGTCGAAAATTGAGACAAGATATTTTGACGGAATTTCGTTCATTTTACGTCGAAAATTTTCAACGGAATTATTTTTCCGTAGAAACTTTCAACAGAAATTATTTCGTCGAAATTTCCGTCGAAATTTTTCGACGGAATCTGTAATTCTGTCAAAAAAATTGTTACCCACGAAGATATTTCCGACGGCATCATTTTCGACGGAATTTTAACCATTTTCGATGGAATTTTTCCGTCGAAAAAAAGACATTTTCTAGTAGTGATATATAAGGTCCACCTGTTTTTTTTTTTTTTTTAAGAAAAAAACTCAAGCATATCTTTTGATAAGTGTGTAGGAGATATATTTTTTTTCATGCAATGTAATATAAGAAAAATGTACTCCTTATTTACAAGGGACATGTTATTTTTATAAAAAAAAATTATAAATTCTAACAAATTATATTATATATTTCTTACAATGCATTCCTATCCGAATTTATTCCCGAAAATATACAGTTGATAGTTGAGTTTGTAAACATTTATTTAGTTCTCCCGGCAAACTCTTGTAGCACTTTGAAGTCTGCCTACAGATTCTTTAAACGCCTCAAAATTGGTCTGAGAAAGATAAACTTCCTTCAATTGTGGATCTTGTACTTCAACGAATTCTTCCCAACATTCTTTAGCTTTTTTTTCTTTTTCATTTCTTTCTTTCGTGTCCACCAGCATTTTGTATATAATTGCCTGTGAAAAATTTCAAAGGCAAGGCAACCATGAGCCAAATTTAATCTGAAAGGTACACTTCACTCTTTCTGTCCCTTTGTAATTTTTAAGAGCTAAGACCATCAGAGGAAGATGTGCATTCCGTTGTGAAAGATAATGATTTTGTCATAAACCATGGTGTTGGTTATTTCTTTATTCTATTATTATTATTATAAAGGATGTCTAAGACTTAACGTTAGAAGGGGGAAAAAAACATAGACGAAAATGTAAATAAAAAGTCTCAAATAACCAGGTTCCTGTTATTTCTGTCACTTATATACCTACAGTTACAGCTATAATCAAACAGATATTACTTGATGGGTGCACGTAAATAGAATTAAAGCATAAATTAAAGATGTGTAAAATAATCAAAAAATTTAACCGAATTGAACTGTACTTAAAATAATCGGTTTTTAAAAATTAGTTCATGAACTAAACTGGTTTTTAATGAATCAGTTCATGAACCGAACTGGTTTTTAATGAATCAGTTCATGAACCGAACTGGTTTTTAAAACCAATTCAAGAACCCAACCGTTTTCGAACTGAACTGAATTGATTTTTATTTTATTTTTTTATTTTTTTATTTTTTTCAGAATAAGGTCGACTCAAATCGAACTAAACTGTTTTCAACCGAACCGAGCCGTTTAAATCAATTCGATTTGATTTTTCAAAAAATTCGCTTCAATACCAACATTCACATCCCTAGATCATATATAGTTAGTAGAGATCCTTAAAAAAATGACCAAGGAAAACGTTTTATCTTGAATACATAATCAGCAATGCTTAACCTAAGCAGGTTTGTAATTTTGTGCATGTTAGGTAGCAAAGGGGGGCCAAAGTTGGATAAGAAAGGCACATGTACCTTGTACAGTGGGCGCCGAGCATCTTTAATTGATTCATCTTTCAAGCATTTACATTTAGAAGCTTTGTCCAATTCTCCCTGCCAATATTAGATATGAGGAATCTCTCTTTTCATAGATATAGGAATTCATGACAGAGGAACATATGAGTATGTAGTCTTCAACATTGATGTCAAATCATTTTTATTTACGGAAATTATAAGTTTAAGTTATTATGTTGAGATTTAAGCATAAATTTCAATCAAATATATTGGAAAATTAAGATTCAACAACACCTTGTAGATGAGCATTTCTACGAGTAACATTTCAATCTCGTAGGCTTCGTGTGGTTTCTTTGCATCATAGGCCTTTTTTGCCGCCTCTTCAAGTATTTTCACTGCAGAATCTTCCCTTCCACTCATTTCCAACTTCGCCACAGTTTGCTTCAATGCAGGTTTTATAAGAGTTACATTGTAGGAAGAGTGATTGTGTAATGTTATAGAGATTTGTTTTGCGTTCCGTAATTTTCTTTTTCTTTTTTCAAAAAATATGGACCCCACAAAATATTGTGTGTGTAGGAAAGTTTGTTGTGTCATGTTGACAAATGCAAACCCCATGCATTATAACATATGAACGAGGAGGATAAATGTGAAACAAAATACCACAAATTAAGAAAAATGTTGATACTTTATTAAATATGAACGAGGAGGATAAATATGTTAATGTGTCAAACCTGAAGCTTTATTAAATCAAGAAGTTCTTCTTCAAGTAAAGCCTTTAAAACATTCTCTGTATTGGCTAATGTTGCAGGATTTACTTGAGCTTTATTGAAACCCTCCACCAGTCTATCCAATACTAGCTTACCACTGTGGATTTCTCTAATGATCCAGGATCTTGTACGGTCATAACTCTTGGGCTTGGGCTTCAGCAAGCTATCAGGACTTGTGGGCTTGGGCCTTGAAACATAAACCAAAAGACAAACAAAACCGAGGATGACATAGGGTATTGCTGCCCTGGCATTTACCCCATACTCAGAACTCATAGATAAGATAAAATTTCCAATATCTTCATAATAACTTCGAGCAAGAGAAAAATAAGACCACTTTTCTACCATTTGGTTCATACTATTTAGATGAATGTTCCTCTCAAATCATGCAGCACACAAACCACAATAATCAAAGCAATATAGATGTAGCTATATAGCTTGAGAAATGTCATCAAGCATTATGATTCTAGTCTTGCCAGATAGGTAAAGAAAAGTATAGCTTTTTTCAGGAATCCTTCTCTGAATTGCTTTTTAAGAAATCTTTTGTTTCAAGTAAAGATTTATGCCCATAGATGATATATAAGTACTAAGTGGGGTTATAAGTGTTCCAAAATGGGAACCACTCTTTCTTTTTTTTCTTTTCTTTTTTTTTGAAATTTCTCCATCGATTTATTGGTTAATCAATTAATCTGGTTGAGTCAAGTAGAATCACGTGAACAACAAAACTCACCCTATTACGTTTTTAATATATGAGCATACTCAAACTGGATAGCACTAGTTAAAATAGAAGTGTCCTATACCATAAGATCCATGTGCTTGGTGGTCATGTGGAAACTACTCTAACAATCGAAATATAGCTTACAAACAATGCATTTTCGTTGGTCGCTAATTTTATTTTTAATATCATCCCATGGATTCTATAATTCAGTTCATTGATCAAATTTGCCCCAATTTTGTCCCTATCATAAACCAAAATTTACTTAAGACTTGTCCCACAGATAGACTAAATTGATGGGAATTTCAATTAGTAAGAGACTGAACTATAGTTTACCAAAAAAATAAAAGAGAGAGAGAGACTGAACTATAAAAATTAACTTGTGAAGACTAAATTGAAATAAAATAATAATAATAAGGAACCAAAATAAAAATTTGCCCTTACAAATAGATGAATATTCCCCGCCTATTAAGAAATGTCTAGCTTTTTTTTTTTAAAATGATAATGAGAAGATACCTTCCTTGCGGAGGTGTATTTCCTGCTTACTTCATAAATTTATTTTTTAATTCATATTTTTTGAAATATTTTTTTATTTCAAATTATTATATTTCATTTTTTTCTATTTTATTGAGGATATAATTATTTAAAAAAATAGATAGCATTCAAAATATTAAATAAATAGAAGAATCTTGAAATTCAAAGAGAGAAAATTATAATAGAAGAAAAAGATATAACATTTTTTTTTAATATCAAAGATATAACATTTAAATAAAGAAAGAGATATAACAAATTAACCCACATTCAAATAAATTAGCTGTACTTTTTTTTATAAAAAAAGGGAGTTACTAATCTACATCAATAAGAAATAGTATATCTCCTATCTCTCTCACAATCATATAGTGGAATCCACATAATTATAAAATAAAAACAAAAAATATAAAAATTCATGTCTCTGTAGGAAAACACACTACTCTCCTGGAGAGTAGTTTTTCCTAGGGGTGGCAAAACGGCCTCGACCCGCTCTTAACCCGCCAAAAGTGGGTTGGCCCGCCCCATCCCGCCTCTTGAATTTGGGTTGAAAACCCAAATTAAAAAATTAAAAATAAAAAATAAATTATATCTTATTTAATAATATAGTATTAATTATTTTCGTATCACAATCCCCTTAATTTTTTTTAATCTTAACTCTAAATGTATGCCAATATTTAGTCAGATATTCTTTACAAATTTGTTTTTATTTGGGGTGGCAATATGGGTTGACCCACCACCAACCCGCCAAAAACAGGACGGGGCGGGTCGGCCCGCCGTTGAATATGGGTTGGAAAATTGAATCCACCCCGTTTTATGGTGGGTTGGCGGGTCAACCCACCAACCCGCCAATTAAAAAATAATTAAAATTTAAAATAAAATTATATTTTATGAATTTTTCTAATATTATTTTATCTTATTTCACACTTCTCTTAATTTTTTTAGTCTCAATCTTAAATGTATACTAATATTAAACATTTTTTAGGAACTCATTTGTCTCCATATATAGATAACACTTGTCATAAATAAAATTGTTATTCTATATCTTTTATAGGAAGTATTAAGATAAAAAAAAATTGGATATCACAAAAATTTAATGACAAATAAAATACTACCTAATTGTAAAAAAAAAAAATATATATATATATATATATATATATATATAACCCCTGCCCCGCGGCAGGTTGAACCCATTTTGACCCACTTCTAGGCGGGGCGGGTCGAAGTGGGTTGGTGGGTTGAAAACCTCAACCCAACCCGCCCCATTTTGGCAGGTTGGCGGGTTAACCTGCCGAGCTCAACCCATATTGCCACCCTAGTTTTTATCTCCATACATAAATTACTTTTGTCATAAATAAAGTTTTTCTTCTATATTTTTTCTAGAGAGTACTAAGATAACAAAAAATTGATATCACAAAAGTTTAAAAACAAATAAAACACTACCTAATAGTAAAAAAACAAAAAAAAAAAACAAAATTGACTCAGCAGGCCAGCCTGCTGCCAACAATGGCGGAGCCAAGATTTCAATTTAGCAGGGTTCAAAAAATTTGACACATCAAATTATCAAAATATTATCGTAATTACACAAATTTATTAGGAAAAAAATTTACCATGAATTCTAGCATGCTTATCTAAATTATTTACTAAATAATGTCACATAATATCGAAAATTCAAATAAATACTAGGCAACTATTATATATCAAAGCAAACATATAAAAAAAAAAAAAAAACTAACCTTTCCTGCAAGCATTCCAAACAAAAGAATCACACTTTTTTCCCACAGCATAATAAGTAATGAACAAGCATTGTCCTAGGAATATGAATACACACAAATATAATAATTATATGTATAACAACATTTAATAAGTAATTTAAAATGTAACAAAAAAAAACATACCTAAAATTGTAAACGACGCTCTTTTAAACTGACGAAATCTTCAAGAATAGAATATACAAAACCAAATTATTTGCAAGAAAGTCGTGATCCATTTTGTTTCGAAGCCTTGTTTTCACATATATCTTTACAAGAAAGTTATTATTTATTTATTTCATATATGAGGGACCCCTACACTGGTCTTTGAGAATCATAAACCAATACCATTATACCAAGTTGCATATATCTTTACAATTTACATTTTTTACTTTTGCTTGATATTAAAATAAAGGTGTTATAAGTCACTAAGCTATCATGAATTAATTTATACAACTGCAGGCTGTATCATATAAGTATTAAGTAATTGCTTGCAATTTCGTAATTATTTATAAAATAGTTATTGTGAGAGAGAGAAAAAAAAAAGAAAAATAACATTTTGTTTTAAAGAGCAACGACATGAAATGCAATAGGCTTTGTCGCTCTGAAATAAAGCCATGGAGATGCTGTATAACTTCATAATTTGTCAAGAGAGACTCTATAAAGACGATTCTGATTCAAATATTTAAGGAAACACTAAAGAACAAAACACTCAAAGGCACTCCACTCTAACAAGCATATCTTCACAAAATAAAATCAATCACAAGAAAACTAGAAAAATTTCAGAATAAAAAAGCACTAATTTAAAAGAAAATACCATTGGGGTTTTGAACTTTGAGAACCGTGAGAACACGAAGACACCGCTGCAGGGGTTTACAACTCCACTGACAATGTATTAGGCTATTAGTTGAGAGACAAAGAGCATAGATGGGGCCAAATTTTAACTTTAGAAGGGGTTAAATAATAATTAATTATATAAATATATATAATAATAATTTTTTTAAGAAAGTCAGCAGGGGCCAAGGCCCCATCTAGACTCTAAGTGACTACGTCACTGGCCGCCAACCCGTTTTTACCCACAACCCAACGGGGCGGGTTGATGGGTTGAAATATGTAACCCAGCTCGCCCCGTTTTGGCGGGTTGACTCGTCGGGTTCAACCCATATTGCCACTTCTAGTTTTCCCATAAAAAATATCATAATAAATGATCAAAATGAATATATAGATATATACATGGGCCCCACTTTTTGGTCTAAGAGAAAAGTAACCCCCAATATATATATATATATATATATATATATATATATATATATATATATATATATATATATATATATATATATAAGGTAAGATCCTTTGACACCAGTGTCAAATTTGAAATTTGACACCTCATCTGAGAGCCATTAGATCAAAAAAGATCAATGACTTTGATTTGTAAGCATGTAGCACCATTGATCTTTTTTGATCTAATGGATCCTAGATGAGGTGTCAAAATTCAAATTTGACACTGGTGTCAAAGGATCCTATATATATATATATATATATATATATATATATATATATATATATATATATATATATATATATATAAGGAAAAATGTTTCTGCAGTTAATGCAGATAAGTTATCTGCATTTATTCCCAAAACGACGTCGTTTTGGTATTGAAATTTTAAAAAATTATAAATATAAAGACTATTATAACCCTGAAATAAATTAAAATTACAAAAACACCATGATTTCCGTCCCAAAACGACGTTGTATTGACTTACTGCATAAAAAGCGAATCCATATATATATATATATATATATGGGGAAAAAATGTTTATGTTTTCCTGCAAAAAAAATTCTGTCAACACACTCATATAAAAGTGAGTGAGTCCCATTATATATAAGTTTATTGTTTGTCCTATCACAGGATATAAGGTTTTGTTCTATCACCTTCTTATAATTATGTATTTTGGGAAGTACATAATTATAACAGAAAAATATTTCTGCAGTTAATGCAGATAAGTTATCTGCATTTACTTTCAAAACGACGTCGTTTTGGGATTGAAAGATTTGAAAATTATAATTATAAAGATTATAATAATTCCGAAATAAATTAAAATTACAAAAACACCATTATTTCTGCCCCAAAACGACGTCGTATTGGGCTTACTGCAGATAACTTATCTGCAATAACTGCAGAAAAAGTGAACCCTAATTATAATATTAAAGTTATTTTCTATCTCTCTTTTTAGAAACTTTTCATAAATTTGTTGACTATTGTGGAAAGAGAGAAAAAAAAATTTAATAATATAATTATGTACTTCTCGAAATATATAGTTTATAAGAGAAGACAGAACAATATTTTATGTCATGTGACAGGACACTCGATGAATGATATATATATATATATATATATATATATATATATATATATATATATATGAAGATGATAAAACTTTGCCTATTAAATAAAATATTCCCCTATCCATCCATCCATATGCTTGAAGGTCACATATTCTTTTTTTTTTTTTTTGGAGTTACCCAACCCTAATTATCTCTTTGAGACGAGTTGGATATGTGTTCGATTGGTAACTTGGCGCTGAGTTACCCAATGGGTGCAGCTCAGTTGGTAACTTGGCGCTGAGTTAGTGGGGTTGGATATGTGTTCGATTCCCGCTGAATGCATTCTTGGGGAGGGGGCTGAACCTTTAGCCATCACTGTTCCCCGCACTCCGGATTAGTCCCATAGCCGGCTCAAAGAGTCGAAGCTCGTGGGGAACCGGAGGGAGCCAACTCGAAAGTCACATATTCTGATTCTGAGTTAAACTTTCATTTGCTTTTAATTCCGTAGTCCATTTAATTTTGTGCATATACTAAAGAAATCCTTTTTAGTATTACTGCTATTATCTCCGATACCGAAATTTCTATTGTGCTACTGCCGCACCATTGATTGGGTGCGACAATCCAATAAAAATCTCTTGTTTCCTGCGCTATGCGTACGGAGCAAAAATTAAAAAGTCAAAAATTCCAGATGTAAATTTTTAAACGGCAGATGTATCAACGGCAGACGTACAAAAGATGTTCTCCTCCTATACATTGAATTTATCTAATTTTATATAATTTTTGAATTCCATTATGATTGTGGGCCTAAGCAAGCCCGCTTCGATGATATGGGGTTTAGAAGTCAAATTCCGTTAACAATACATGTAAGCTTACGCTATGTTTAAAAACAGGATGGCTTCCAAGTTTCAGCCCAATTACATATATTTTTTCGTACAATACATTTTTTGTCCTTAAAATTATATCCAAATCTGTTTGTAAAAAAAAGATCCAAACCAATTTTGCTGTACTAATTTTAATTTTAAAAATGCTCACTCAAACGAATGACATGCCCCTACTTGAAATGTAAGGACATTCTCTGTTTCTATGTTTTTTTTTTCTATCAAAACAAAACAATCTTATAACTTACAATCATCAAATTTCAAATTCACAAACCATAGCCCTTAATGCTATCTAAACGAACGAAATTTATCAAATTATACTAACATTTTTCACTTTATGTCAACGAAATCAATAAAAGAGTGCCATTTTCTTAGCTTTGGTGTCAGAAATCAAGACGAGAGTTTTTATTGATATAAGAATTGCAAAGATAAATAATGCAATTGAAAAAATTAAGGAAGCGTTTGGTAGAGGAAAAATATTTTTTTACTAGGTAAATACAATTAATGAGAAAATAAATTTGCTGGTAAAGTTGAAAAAAAGTTGTTTGATAGGGCGAAATATTACCAGGAAAATTGATTAAAATTTTCCAAGTCTATGTTTGGTTGAAAGTAAAATAATGATGGAAAAATTGGTTAAAATTACAGAAGTAACCCTTTAATTTTTGAAAGACATCCACTACATAAATGATCCATTTGTCATGAAAAAATAAATCGCTTCACTTCTGTGTCTAAAAAAATAAATATCTGCACTATCCAAATCCGAGCTTGAATCCCTGATGGAGTTTTCTAAGTAGTGTACAGAAGATAAGGTGCTTTGTATTGGAAATTTTTAGTGACAGAGTCAATTTTTCAAGAATTTAGACATGGATTAGGCTTGGGAGAGACGAGTAACATATCCTCGTTGCTCTGGACTACGTGCTTCTCTTATTTTTCTCTCATTTCCTTTTCTAGCATTGCTGTAATTTTCCTGAGACATCATGTACTTAAATCATTGCGCCTGATTTGGATTCCACCTTATCAATACCATTTCAATTATGGGTTTCTGGTACCTATCACATATAATTTCTCCCATTAAGCACAAGCTTGGTTAAATTTTATTGTGAAATTTTAAATGTAAATATATGCAAAACTAACAAGAGCATGAACACAAATGCAGTCCACATCTTCATTAAACCCTATCAGAATATTGTTAGAAGCATTTGTGCAATTAGGTGAATTTACACTGAATAAGCAAAATGAGTAGACTGAGAAAAGAGACTCGACAGTACATGAGAGGGTCATTTTTGTCTTCAATTCGCCTCATTTTTTCCTTTGCCCATTAAACCCAAAATACCACTTCCCATTTGGTTTTTTGGAAGAGTACTTTTCATGAAATTTTGCTAAGAAATCAAAATGGCTGGGCAAAGGATTTGCCGAGTTAAATTTTTTGAATTCTTGTACTAAACATGGTTAAGCTGAAATACCAATATAAGTTGCCTAGGCATCTACCACAAAAATCCTACCAAACACTCCGAGGGAGATAATCAAAAGAATAATTAATCGTCAAACTTATACGTCATGCAACCCTTACACCAGTGGCAGACTGACACTAGTGCCTATGTATGCACAAGCAGACACAAAACTTTGAGAATTTTTTTTTCTTTTGAAGGGGTGGGTGATTTAGGTAAGTAAAAAAAAAAGATTTAGGAAGATTGAAAAAAAAAGTAAACA
Source organism: Gastrolobium bilobum (assembly GCF_033153095.1). Taxonomy (NCBI): domain Eukaryota; kingdom Viridiplantae; phylum Streptophyta; class Magnoliopsida; order Fabales; family Fabaceae; genus Gastrolobium; species Gastrolobium bilobum. The sequence continues at coordinate 41,668 of NW_026896022.1, forward strand.
TAGGCTCAATCATGGTAGTTAAAATTGGGATCTTACCTAAAATCAGAAGGAGGATAAAAAATCATAAAATCGTAAAAGTGTTTGGACTTTTGATGAAATCGTTTTGATTAAAAAAAATCGTAAAATCGTAAAATCACAGATTTAAATCGGGATTTTAACTAACATAGGCTCAACTTAACCAATCTCTATAATTAAAAGCTTAAAGCTTAAACCCTACCACATTGTTTTGTCTTTTTTTTTTTGAAACATAAACCTTATTAGCTCCAAACCTTAATAGACATCGATGATTCCTAAAATTCAATCTTCATCAAGTGGAGGAGAATCGTACGAAATTTTTCACGTTTTTTTGTGAAGTAAAAGTTGCCAACTTTGGATCAAATAGACACCAAAATAAGTGAATTTTTTATCATTATTTTTTGTACGATAAGTTAAAGTTTTTTTTTCTTGTTTATATATTTTTTAATATATTTAAAATTTTCTTTAAAAAAAAATTTCGGGGACAGAATGTGCAGACATAAAAAAAAAAAAATTATGGGTCCCTCACTGCCATACACCAGCAACAACTCCATATGCTCATTGTTTTTGCGTTCCAATCAATGTCAAAATGAGATTCTGTGATACATTTGATTATTCGATGGGTTTTATATTTCTCATTCGACATGAGAATTCAAATTATATGTAAGACTCAAGTTGACACAGAAATTGAAGAGGGTGTAGAAAAATTCAAATTCTCATATTAAATGAGAATTATAAAATCCTTATTCGATTTAAGTATCCATTATCCAAATGTTAACATATTGCCCTCGGACGACGGGCCTTTGTTATTGTTCAACACTTGGACAGCGAAGACAAACGTGCATTTCTTTAAGGAAAAATACACTGTTCCTAATATATATTTGTGATTAAGTACTCCAAGTATAAAAATTATTATGTTGATGAAACCAACACGATAGTTATCCCTAGCTAGGACTCGGTTTAATTCCCCAGAAAATAAAATCCCTAATCACAATCAACTATTTTTCAAACAATTATGTCAATTAATTAGAGAAATATAATATAAATGTGACTAAATAACTTTCTACGTTTTAATGTTTGGCACAGACTAAATTCTTTTGACCCTAGCTGAATTGTATGGAGGGTGGCTCCGTCACTGTATCTTCTACGAGAAATAATCTTTTTCGAATTGAAAACATTCACATCATGGTGAGATATATTAGCTCTTCTAAAATGGACTTTTTTTTATAAAAACATATAATAAATATAATAACAAAAATATTTTATTAAGTATATGACTCTAGCTTAACGGTAGATGTTACATGCAAGTCTTGCCGGCTTAATAATGGTTAAACTCAGTTTATAGGTGGTTGGACTGGCAGATCTAATCCAATTTTAATAAAACCGGTCCTCATATACCTTAAATATATGAAATTCCTTACATTATGAGTAAAATTTGCCTCCATAAAATTCAGTTTGACATTAAAAATATACCTAGCAGATTGAAATTATCATGCTGATATGGCATGCTTTCCCCCGCCTTTACTAGCATTTGCAACATTTCAACTCACGGCATTTTTTTTTTGAGACAAAAACTATAATTGTATAGTAGTTTCCACTTAACCACACCTTTATTCTTAATATTGTTTTAATGTGTTGCTGAAAAATAACAGTTTAGGAAATCCTAGTATGTGCATCACTAGGATTAGCCTAGTGTTGGGTGTGTGTAGTGTGTATTAGGTTGCAAGTTCGATTCCTATAATATTAAAAAAAAAAAAAAAAAAATTCCTAGTACGTGTAGTAATCGATTTTCTTAGTGGGTAAATCATCTTTCAACGATATTGCGCGTGATATATCCTTGGGGTGGATGTATATATCAATGTCTGGGCACTGCCATAGTGGTCATAGACAGCACACGCGCGCAGGAAAACGAAGCTTTCGAAAGCGAAAATGGAATCCAAATCCGGTCATTAATGCGATGGTGGTCAAATGTCAAATTTCAACTTTTGACATAGAGAAAGTGAGAGGGGGGTTGCATATGTAAAGCAGTTTAAACCGTTTATTAAGGATGACATGGACACCAATGAATAAAAAAAAATGGAGGTATATATGAACATGAAATGTATTACTTTTTTTTTTAAAAAAAATTACAAGATTTCATTATATAAAAAAATTACGTTCTTTTTAATAAATTTTTATAAAATTGAATAAAATTTCACTAATTTTATATTAATAAAAAAGATAGGATATTATTACTACCAACAAGTGTTATTACCAATGTCACAATCCGTTAAATCGATTATGTGGATCTAACGATTCTGATTTAACTTTCTAAAATTCTTCTTTCTTCTCCATATATTTAATATTTTGTATTTATTTTCACCTTTGTGTAGTTATGAACTTATGATCTATGTTGCACTGACACTGACACGGGACACGACACGCCGACGTTAATTCTAAAAAATATCATATTTCGACACGCTGAGACACGTTTTGATATTAAATAATATTTTTAATATATATATATATATATAATTTAATTTAATACATATAACAGCCTATAATAAATCATATAACTAATCAAATATTCAAATTTCACAACATAAATATAAACAAAAATAATTTTTCATATCTTGTTAATTTTTCATGTCAAATTTCTTAACAGAAAAAAAAAATTATAAATTACTTTTTTATGTTTAGTTAATAAAATAAAATTTAGATTTAAAAAAAAATTCTGATGCGTGTCAGAGCGTTGACCGCGTGTCAGAAAAAATTGACTGCGCGTCGGAACGTGTTGGAGTCGGACACCTTTTTTTTTTAAATTTCACGTGTCTGTGCTTCTGAGGTTATGATTTCTCATATTTAATACTTTCACATTAAATATGGAGAATCATAACTATATAAAAGTAAAAATAAATATAATTATTGAATTAACATAATCGATTTACCAATGAAATAAACTGGTAGTGATATTGGTAGTAATACTAATTGATAATAATAATATTTTATTTCTTATAAAAATAAAATAAATAAATAACTTAAGGGAATGATCTGTTTACAATTTTTTTAAAATTTTTTTTACATATTACACTATGTTCTCTCGAAAGAACATAGTATAATTTATAAAAATTTATAAACAAAAAATTTATAAATATAGCAACTTAGTAACTTAACATAATTTTATAATGTAAAAATGTGACGGAAGATGTTAAAAAAAAAAAAAAAAAAATGTGACGGAAGAAGCTTCACCAGCTTGATAAATATGTGTCGCAGCCACAGAACACGAAGTAAGTGGGACAGGCAGGACCAAAGCATATATTTAATTTGTTAGATACGGCCCATCAGTTTTAAAGTTTAAAAATAGACCGACATATCAACATCGACGAAGATTGAAATGATGAGTGAGGTAATGAGAATGCGTGTGTGAGAGAGTAAGTGTCCCTTCATGTCGACGTGTACGCACCTCAGCAAGGGACTTTGTGAAGATAATATGCAGTTCCACCACGTGTTGAAAAGTGAAGCTCAGAGGAAAGGTCTCCATAGAGACGTTTGCTTTCTGATATTGCAACCCTTCAAGCTTTAAAAGAATAAAAGGAATCTAGTAGTGATAGAAAGGACACCCCACACAAAGAAGTGTGTGCAAGTGCAGCTGTGTGTGTATGTGTGTTGAAATGGGCATTCAATGCGTTTTAGTAACAACTGCACCTTCCTGTGTCCCTAAACAAGGGCCGTCGAATGCACAAACCTGCAAACATGTACATACCTACCTACCTGTCTTAGCTGTCGATTAAGAGGACCAACATCTTCTCATCATCTCATGGGTCAAATCATATAAGAATCTCAAGAATTATATCAACTTTTTTCTTAAACACAGACAAATATTTTGTTTATGGGAATTAGGACGTTTCGATTATAAATTGTAACTAATAATTTGCTCACTTGATCACGATTCACGAATTTGAAAACTGTGGTTCATTACATTAAGTATATATGTAAATTAATTGATAAGGGTTGTTTCTAACTTAAAGAGTAATCACAATTCGAATTTGAATTTGAATTGAATTAGTCGAGTAATTAAATGAATAATATATAAAAAATAACAATACATGGTTCATAATTTATATAATTTGAAGAATAATTAGTCTGATACTCTTTAACATATTAACATGTCCAATTAACTTTCTCATCAAGCCGAACTGAACTATCATTTTCTCTATGTTATATTGCACTAGCCAGTTTCTTAGCCATCCAAATGCACTAACTAGAACTTTATGTGCTGGTTAAGTAAGGTCTTAGGGTCAATGGAAACTCCAACTTGTTTCTTTTGTCATATCGATCCATTGGGGAAAGGATAATGATTCTCTGTACATGGGTACATTTCAGAATACATGGACCATCGACAGCTCATTAAACGAACCAGATAGGAAGCTATGACTCACTCGAACACATCTGAGACTGTAACAAAGAGAAGTCTATTTCAGCTTCAGAATCAGTCAGTGATGCAGAGACCACTCAATATGCTCATTTTACTGTCAAGGGGAATGCATGACTTGTTCAGTTAATTGATTATTACTAGACAACATTTCTTCCATGTATATAAAAATTGGGAGTAATAGGTTACTAAAAGCTGCACTTGACGTGGAAGAGGGGGGGGGGGGGGATTTCTGAATTATTGAGTTTACAGCTACTGCTCTCAATTTTGTGATTAAAATACTCCAAATTGGTGAACAGAGATGATGATACATAACAGAGATAAGATGGTAAGTGTTTTTCTGCAATTATCTCTCCTCAGAATAAAACACTTCTACAGGAAAAATAAAGAAAACACTGACTGGCTTGCATCTACTGTAAGGACATTAAATTGAGTCCCATTTTTCATTCGCGCATTTGATATACGAGATATTTTTTATAATGATAAAAAAAGATTATTAGGGATTTTATAGAAATTTTTTTTATCATGGATAAATTATAAAAAAAACGTTTGGTTAATGGTAAAATATTGATGATAATATGAATCGAAACTACCAAAATACCCATGCAGTCATATAGTTCAGCAGGCTATTTTTGTCTCAAAAGATTATATTCAGAATGAGAGAAGGGAAAAAAAAAAAAAAAAACCATATTCTAGAAGGGATAATTGTTTTAGCTTTGTGTATTTCAAAAGAAAAATGATGGGAAAAAAAATTTGTTGACATTTTATTCAGATTACTTATACCAAACATGATAAGTAAATATTTCCTACCCCACTTTTCTATCATTCCAATACCAAACACCCTCTATTGTTGTTAGTAATCTTAACAATAGATAAAACGTTTAAAGTTTTATATTTGGTAGGAGATAAAATTATTTTTTATAAATGTATAAAAATAGATGAGATTCATGTGAGAAAAAGAGTGAGAAAGAAAAAAATTATGCTCCAGATACTTTTATGTATATGTAGGAAATAAATTTTTTCTATATTTTTATATGTATGTAAAATGTAGAAAATAATTTTATTTTTTATGCACATAAAAATATATATGTAGCTCATGTGAGATATTGTATAAAATTAATTTTATTTTCTAGGTATGAAAAATATTAATTTCATCAAAGAAAGAAAATAAATTAAAGCATTAAAAAGGAAAGCAAATAAAATAAATTAAATATCTGTGAAGTGACTTAGATGTGTGTGTAAGGGTGCGTTCAAGTGTAAATTTCTCCACCTTTGTTTCTCTGGGTATTTTACAGGGAACGGTGATCATTTTGTCACATTTGTCAAAAAAATTTATCAGATTGTAACGTCAACATTAAATTTTGCCAAAATGACACGCGATATATTTCGCTACACTGTGCAACAAAATATGTTTGTAAGTAATTCGCTACACAGTATAGCAAAATATGTCATGACAGAATGCACAATCAGCAAAAATGACACGTGTCAAGTAGGTAGAAATTTGCTACACTGTGTAGCGAATTATGCTTGGATTTTGCCTGCTTGACACATGTCATTTTTTTGCTTACTGTGTATCCTGACATGACATATTTCGCTACATGTGTGTAGTGAATTACTTGCAAACATATTTCGCTACACAGTGTAGCAAAATATACCGCGTGACATTTTGACAAAATTCACTGTTGACGTGATAGTCTGGTAAATTTTTTTGTCAAACGTAACAAAATGATCACTCTTCTATTTTATAGACAACTAAAGTTACTGTTCTTCTGAGAAGATTTCGACACATATCCTCGTCCGTAATTAACTACCAAATTTAGATACTGACACTTGCCATGCCATCTTTTGTAGCCTATGTTTCCACTCCCTGATACTTGAATTCGAGGAATAACTGTCTAGAGTTATTGTTGATATTGTCGAAGCTTTTGTATCTTCTAAATTTGCGTGTCTTATAACTTTCTTAGAATGACATCTTTGATTTGTCTTATTTCGAGCTTGTACGTCTTTGGTTTCAAAGTGTTCCCTTCCCCTCCACGTTTAAGTAACAAATCTGGCCTCATCAACATGTTAGATTACTATCAAAATATTGTCCATCATTCCATTTTATTTAAAATCGAAAAGTTAATTTTGATATTAACAACGAGTAACGAATTTTTCAGGCCAGCATAGACAAGAAACAAGGGGAAATAGATTCTTTGATGTTAAATAAAATATGATATAGCCTTCTGAAAAATTTACAATCATATAAAAGTAAATCAACAATGATGATAATGTAATTATCTATTTTAATATTTCTCTCTCTCTCTCTCTTCTTTATTACATATTAGAGGTATATAAAATCATTAATATAGCATCACCTAATAGCTTATGTTGTAGGGTTAAATTAGTTCTTTATATGATATTAGAGCATCGGTATCACAAGTCAATTCGATCTTCGTCGTCCCCATTTAGTTAATGTTGTAAATAATATTGATTTAGTTATTATTTAGTTTTTATTTAGTCATTTATTGTTGTATTGGGCCAAGCCCATTAGGTTAAAAGTAGGTCAAATATTCTCTATAAATAGAGAACCCTTTGTACAGATTATTTACAATTCTATAATATATTAGAATACCCTTTTTCAAGTTGGTATCAGAGCTCTCGATCTGAGGGCTTTGCTTCCGCACATATTATCTTCTTTTTTAACAAAACCCTAATTTCTTTGCCTCTTGCCGCCATTAGCCGCCACCGGAAAAAAATTTCGGGGACCTTTTGGACCAAGGGGACCATTGTTGACCTTATTTTTCCTCCGATCTATCATTCTACACAGTGTTCCTCCGCCACAAACGACCGAAACACCTCCGACCGCCTCCAATCAGATATGTCTTCACCGTTTGGACCACTTTCCGGCGACTTTTCAACCGCGACCACCCACAGACAGGTGCGCGCTCACCGGACGACCACAGCAGAAAAATCTCAGCCGGTGAAGCCCATCCACGCGCTCTCACGCGCCACCCCTTTCCGGGCGAGTGAATCCCACGCGCAGCTCCTTTCTCCGGCGCGTGCGGCCGTGTTTTTGGACCGGACCACCACCATTCTTCTCGTCTTCTTGTCTTCTGTCTGGATCTGTAATTATTTTTCTGATCAGAGGTCATTTGATATTCTGTTTGGTTGATTTTATCGCTGGTTGTTAACTTTTTTTTGTTAAAGAATGGCCGAGCATGATAGTTCTTCGATCTTATCTGGTAAGAGCACACGTTCTATATCTCTTCTTGCTTCTAGCACTGACTTTAAAACCTTATGGATTTTGGATTCTGGTGCAACTGATCATATGGCTTGTCGTACTGAGTTGTTTTGTTCTTATCATCCTACTGTTGGTAGTCATACTATATCCGTAGCTGATGGATCCCATACAATAATCTTTCTGTGCAGCACAAAAGCTTTGTTTCAGCACTAGATTCTATTGTAATCCCAAAATCAGTACATGAAGCCTTGAAAGATAGGAATTGGGCTCAAGCCATGCAAGAGGAGATGAATGCTTTGGAGAAAAATAAAACATGGGAGGTTATTGATAGACCCAACGGAAAGAAAGCAGTAGGGTGCAGATGGGTTTATGCTCTGAAATATAATTCTGATGGCACTCTTGAGAGATATAAGGCTCGATTAGTGGCCAAAGGTTACACTCAAACCTATGGCATTGATTATGAAGAAACATTTGCTTCAGTTGCAAAGATGAATACAGTGAGAATCTTGTTATCCCTTGCTGCCCATCACAATTGGGATATAAATCAATTTGATGTGAAAAATGCTTTCCTCAATGGTGAGTTAGAAGAAGAAGTCTACATGGAAATCCCGCCAGGTTTTGATTCTGTGAAGGGGGAAAATAAAGTTTGTAGATTAAAAAAGGCCTTGTATGGATTGAAGCAGTCACCTCGTGCTTGGTTTGGAAGATTTACTAAGGTTATGATGACCTTAGGATACAGACAGAGCCAAGGAGATCACACTCTTTTCTTCAAGCACTCCCAAAATGGGAAGCTTACTGTGCTCCTTGTATATGTTGATGATATTATTATCACAGGTGATGATTTTGTGGAGAGACAGATTATGCAAACACGGCTTGCCTCTGAGTTTGAAATCAAAGACCTTGGGAAACTGAGATATTTCCTAGGGATAGAAGTAGCTCATTCAAGCAAAGGAATTTTTATCAGCCAGAGGAAATATGTTCTTGATCTTCTCAAAGAAGCAGGAAAGCTCGGGTGTAAACCCTCTAATACTCCTATTGAGCAGAATCACAAGATGAGCTATGAAGAAGAGAGTCCTCCAGTTGATAAAGGACAATATCAACGGCTAGTTGAGAAATTGATATATCTGGCCCATACTAGACCAGACCTAGCTTATGCTGTTAGTGTTGTCAGTCAGTTTATGCACGATCCAAAAGAAAAACACATGCAGGCAGTAGAGAGAATTCTTCAGTATCTTAAAGGTACTCCTGGTAAAGGATTGTTATTCCGACGTGATGGCAATCTATCTTTAGAAGTCTACACAGATGCTGATTATGCTGGATCCGTGACTGACCGTCGTTCTACCACTGGTTATTGCATGTTTCTTTGCGGTAACTTGGTGACATGGAGAAGTAAGAAACAAGATGTGGTTGCCAGATCAAGTGCAGAAGCTGAATTTCGAGCTATGGCTCAAGGCATTTGTGAGTTACTGTGGCTGAAAATTGTTCTTGATGATCTCAAAATAAAATGTGAGGGACCTATGAAGCTGTTATGTGATAATAAGTCCACTATTTGTATAGCTCATAATCCAGTTCAACATGATCGGACTAAACATATTGAGGTTGACCGCCATTTCATCAAAGAGAAACTTGATAGCGGGTTGATTACCACTCCATACATTCCCATTGGGCGTCAATTGGCTGATCTATTAACAAAGGGGCTTCCTTCAGACAGATTTCAAGAACTTACTAGCAAGCTGAGAATGATAAATATCTATTCCTCAGCTTGAGGGGGAGTGTTGTAAATAATATTGATTTAGTTATTATTTAGTTTTTATTTAGTCATTTATTGTTGTATTGGGCCAAGCCCATTAGGTTAAAAGTAGGTCAAATATTTTCTATAAATAGAGAACCCTTTGTACAGATTATTTACAATTCTATAATATATTAGAATACCCTTTTTCAAGTGTTAATAACTAATTAAGTTTTATGAAGTTTCTTAGCACATGTAAATAGACCCATGTATTGTCCACATTTCAAGTTCAATGGACTCTTATGTAAGGAAATGTGTTACATATATATTAAACTGTTAATATAATCTCACTCAACAGCTTAAGCTTTTGGTGATTCTTTACCTTATCATTAATCTATCTTTATATGGTTACTGTAAAGAATCAATTTAATCCAAAAATTTAACTTGGTAGTTGAATTTTTTTTAATAATTTATACTATTTTATAATAATTATAATTCCCTCATATGGCATGTCATATTTTATTTAATGGGAAATACTTATGTTATGTAACATGATAGGAAACTAATTTGGGGTTTGCATTCATCATTTAATATGACCACAAAAGTTTTCTACACACACGTTATTTTGTGGGACTCGCATATTTTGAAGAAAAAAAACTATGACACGTAAAACGAATATATATAACATAACACAATTATTTTTCTACAACATAACTCTTATAATCTAACTAATTTTCTACACAAACAAACTTTGGTGGACCCATTGTGGAAAAAAAAAACAAAACAAAAGAAATGTTAGCACAATAATCCATGAGTCAATAAGAATCACTTTTCCTATTATGTTACATGATAGATGTATTGCCCTTATTTAATATGAGAGAATCACAAGCTTCCTTAAGCATCAAAAGTGGAATTGTGGGCGCTAATTTGATCGTACCATATTCAAAGATTAGTTTTGGCATTGACCGAAATAGTTGAAACTTTGAAACAAGGTCTTATTAAATCCGCACGGACAAAACAACTATGCTGTTCAAACGGGGTAAGAAAAACAGCATACGATTCAACGATGTACTCAAAAGTATCATTGTCCTTGAATCAAGAAAGTGACTCCCATTTTCATTAAGTTTTTGTCCTTATACATGCCTTTGATTTTAGGCAAATGCGAGGACGTTTACTCCCAAAGGTCACCTTGGTCTTCTTTGACCAAGCAAAATTTTCGTTTATTTCCATTTGCTTGTCTTGTTTGTATATAGGTATATGTTATAGGGACAAGTACTAAAACATTACTTAAACAAATGGCTAGCATAAAGCATAGTTTCCATCTCTTGCCTATACTATATATTCAATGTTTTGGTATAGCTAGGCAACGATGTGATGATTTCCTATTATTAATGGATAATGGACAATATTAAATATCTGTAACCTCAGTCCACAGTGCAAGATCCAAGTTAATTAAACTTTGAATCAATAATGAATCACGTACCAATTATATATAACGTTTGTCAGAGTATATTTTCATCTGTCAGAACACAAGTTGAAAATAAATAATTTTTTATTTATGGCACAATATCTAAGCATAAGCGTAACTCTGAGATTTTACCCAAGTGATATTTAAGTGGGATAAATTAGTTAAACAGCGATAGTAGCTTCGGATAGTACTTGATTAGAATAAATTTTTGAGAATTCAAATATAAGCGATAAAAATCTCGCATCGGGTAGGGACGGTACATAAGTTAAATAATTCATAAATTTAATTCTCTAAAATTTGGGTTGAGATGTGATATTGAATTTTTTTTTTTTTTAATATTTCAATCGACTCATTGCTTCGCTACTAATCCGATTCGGAACAAGTCACATATTATACATAACATTGTTAGAGTTAGAGATAAATAGATTATTTTTCATCTTATATGTCGATTGTTAGAGTTAGAGATAAATAGATTATTTTTCATCTTATATGTCGACAGCTAAAAAATTTTTCAAAAATTTTTAATCCTTAACCCATAATAGTTTTTGTCAGAATCCATTTATTATTATAATCGCCTCCTACTGAATTTCTTTAAAGATCTTTGTTGCGTTATTTACAACAAATTATCTTTGTTTCAGCCCGTTTGTCTTCATGAATAAGACATGTTTTTGACTTATTCATTCGAAGTTAGCTCTTTGAAAGGTCAGCCATGGTATAGAGTACTATGAACAATATACTTAGCTGTAATAAATCCAAGAAAACTTGTCTTTCTCATATACCAAGACATCCTGATGACAAAAATGAATAAGAGCTTTTACATTCATTTACTGCGGATAGGTTCACAGGGACAAGAAGGCTCCTTTACGGTTAGGTTATATGCCTCCTATTTGTTTGAATCCTTTTAGTTTTGTCACTAATTTTGTCCCCTTCCCCATTCTCTATACTTAACACTTTTCTCCCTCTCTTGTCCCTAATATTGCACTTGTATGAACCATATATAATAGAGTATTAATTAAGCAATCATTTCACCTAAAATCTTATGTTTTGAAGTGAAGGCTCAATGATTTATACATATTTATATAATACATCCCCTCACGAGTCATTTGACTTTGAACTTGTGACATCGTGATCACTGATCATGTTAATCAATCATTTCATCTAATAGTTTAAGCTTTAAAATAAAAATTATTAATGATTTTTATATTATATCTTTCATATATAGAATATACTTAAAATTTATAGTCTTTGATACCACATTTGGGGTTAAATATTTTGTCATTTTATTGTATTTACAGCCCCCAATGTGCATGTTGGAAATAGTCTAAAATTTGAAATTTGACTGAGAAAATTACTAAACTGATGTTTTTGGGATAATAGTCTCTTCTACTGTTGCAGAGAAAATTTCTTCCCTACACATGTTCCAACAAAGTGTGGATTCACGGGGAGAGAAAAAATCAGCGCGGGACGTTTGGTTCAGGAAATTTTTTTGGAATAGTAGGAAAATGAGATAGATAGAGAAATGATTGGAAAGATAGATAAAGTGAGATAGGTAGAAAAATGTAAAAAAAAGTTGTTTGGTGGGGAAAAACTTTACTGGGAAAATTAGGTAACTTTATGAAATCAACAGTGCATTAAAAGCCAGATAACCGGTTTTCCGAAAAATCCCACCTTCAAATTGGGTTTCTAAACAGTGCGGATATCTATGTTTCTCATAAATCCAGACAAATTGGATAGATGGGTTTTTGGTGAAAAACGTTGAAACAAACATGGTGTTTCTAAAAGTCATACTTGAGAAAGATAGATATCCGCTGAAAAACTCCTAACCAAACACCACCTGATGGTTGTACAGGAGAGAAATCAGCTGGAAAGACTATTATCCCTAAATTTTAACATATTAATATAAGGGTTATATTTATTTTATCTTGAAAGAAAATAGTTATCTTATATTATAGAAATAAAATTACAAGTGGGACCCACATGTAAAAGGAGAGAGAAAAAATGGATGTGTATCCTATCTCCATTTTGTGTGTATGAAATTTGTTTATCTTAGGTAACATAAGATAAATATAACCCTTAATATAAATAAGTTCTAAATTCAAAACTTATTTTAAAAGGGTAAAGGGAGAAATTCATTATTTGATTTTTAATAGTTAAAAAAAATTGTTAATTAAATAAAATAAAACAATAATTAAGTTTATGAAACCTTTTAATTTATTCCATTATACAAATTTAATTTTTATGCGTATTTATTAATGTATCGATTGATGTTAATTTAAGTAATAAAATAATTATTAATCTATTTGAATTTGAATTTATTGTATATAAAAATAGTGTGGAATTTATATATATATATATATATATATATATATATATATATATATATAAATATAAGGTTCACTTTTTCTGCAGTCACTGCAGATAAGTTATCTGCAGTAAACTCAATACGACGTCGTTTTGGAGCAGAAATCATGGTGTTTTTATAATTTTAATTTATTTTGGGGCTATTATAGTCTTTAAATTATAATTGTTTAATCTTTCAATCCCAAAATGACGTCATTTGAGGAGTAAATGCAGATAACTTATCTTCAATAACTGTAGAAATATTTTTCTGATATATATGGAAAAGATCCATTTATAAATTTTTATATAAGTTTTTGTAAATTACACTATGTACTCCAGAAGTACATAATGTAACCTAGTGTACTTCCGGGAGTAGATAGTGTAATTTGCAAAAATTTGTAAACAGATCATTCCCATATATTATACATACATATATATATACATATATATATATATGAGAAAAATATTTATCCTTTTAAATGACACAACTTATATCATTTCACTATCACAAAAAGGTGAGACCCACACCTTTATTTTTTTTTGTCAATTCTCTCTCCTCCTTTATCTATCTCTTAATCTCTCTTAAAATGATACAACTTTACATCCTTTAAAATGACACACACTTTTCGATATATATAGGGGAAGGATATTGTAACAACCAAGTTGTGTTACTACCATGTTACTTTCAATCAATCTCACCGTCAGATCGCTTATGTTGATCTCATGGTTATATTTATTTTCATCAATGTTATTAAAAGCGGCACGGTTATTGACCCGGTCGAGGTACTGGATCACCGGATCACTGGTTGAACCGCATGACCCAGTAATTATATGTAATTTTATAATTTATATTAAAAAATTATAAACATACTCAAATATCTAAAATAAAAAATAAAAAATTTAATATAAAAATAATAAATCACATATTATTATCCAATAAAAGATCAAACAAAAATATAATGATCGTAATACGGGACTTTAGGTTCAGAAAACGATATCTCTAATTATAAATCAAATCAAAATTTTCTGCATAGTGCATAATTGAGATAATATTAGTGTTGTAGGTACATAACTTATGTAAGTCAATAAGAAAAAAAATATTCAAATATGACAATTATGATTTTTTTTTTGAAAAAAATTATTGGATTTTTTTTTGGGACAGGGCCGGGTCACCGGTTAACCGACCGGGTCACCAGTTTTTATGAAAATCGGTCGGGTCGCACCGGTTCTGATGCATGACCGGTCCGTTGCTTCAACCGGACCGGTTATATGATCAGTTTACCGGTTCCCAGGTCAACCCTGCCGTGTCGGTCCGGGTTTCTTAACACTGATTTTCATCTTTGTATAGTCATGATTTCCCAAAATTAATACTTTATATTTATTTTCACTTTTGTATGGTTATGATTTCTCATATTTAATGCTTTCACATTAAATATAAGGAATCATAACCATACAAAAATGAAAATAAATATAACTGTTGGATCAACATAAGCGATCTAATGGTCAGATTGATTGGTAGTAACATGGTAGTAACACAACTTGATTGTTACAATATCTTTCTCCATATATATATGTGTGTGTGTGTGTGTGGGTTCATTTTTTTTTTTGCAGTGAAGACATATAAGTTATCTGCATTGTACTCAAAACGATGTGTTTTAGGGCAAAAATTAAGATTTTTTTGTATTTATAATCTATTCCAATGTTATAATAATCTTTATCATTATAATTTTTTAATTTTTCAACCCAAAACAACATCAGTCTAGGAGTGAAAGTAAATAACTTATTTGTATTCACTGTAAAAACATTATATATATATATATGGATTATTATTTTATGCGAAAAAAATTAAAATATTACTATTTTAATAAATAATCACGAATACATAGCTGTTTCGAAACTATCTACAGATCTATTACACTCATTCACATCCAATTTGAGCGTGAATGAGTGCAATAGATCCGTAGATAATTTCAAAACAGCTATGTATTCGTAATTATTTATTAAAATAGTAATATTTTAAATTTTTTTGCCATTATTTGATATGTTACTGGATGGTCAAGTCATGATTAAACTACGTCATTTTGTTTATTTATTTTCTTATATTAATTGATTCATCTTTGTATGGTTATTATTTCTTTTTTCTCTCACATCATTTATTACCATTAATTTATATTTGTACGATTATAATTTAGTGACCGGACAAAAACTTATATCAACTGACTTGATACAATCTTGGGTTTTCAATTGCAATTAAAAGGAATTAAGAAATGTTGGTTTTCCTTTACCCTTGAATAAATAATGGGTTAATAGTTTTTCCTGGAGAAATTATTAACTCTTCTGTAGAGATAAGTAAATATGGAACCCACCAATGTATTTTTTTTATAAAAGAAGTCTGAAACGACTTTTAATGTTTGTTGCAGAAATTCATTCCCCATAAACGAAATATATATACAAGTTGAATAAATTACATGGACTAAAATAATGGAGTGATGACTCGGTAAGGTTAATTTATTTTTTTGGAGAACTGCTTTACCCCTACTAGAGAAAAGGAGGCAATTTATGTTTATGCACAAAGTTCAGACCCCATACCCACATAGTTCTATATAGTTTAATTTTGATGCAATATTAGGGTAAATTTTTATTATTATTATTATTATCATTTAATTTTGTATCAACACCTTATTAAATGAATTTGATTAGTTAACAATTTCATAAAATATTAACTCATAAAATAATTAAAGAGTATACTATTTTCTTACAATATGAAATAACTTTATCTGGTGCAACAACATACAAGAGTGGGAGACATTAGTTTTTTCTTTTCTTTTTCTCTTCTCTTCACAGAATATACCCACTCTCTATGTGAGTGTAATTTTTTTTTTTTACACAAAGGTGCATCAAAATTAAAGTTTTCTATAAAAGTTATTTTTGTAAGTTATATGAAAAACTTATATAATAAACATAGTAAATTATAAATAAAATATTCATTATATTGAGTTTAAATTTTAGAAAAATTTATGAGATCAATTAGACAGAGGTGCAATAAATAATTATTTTCTGATTTCTTTCATTTTAATTTTAAATTTAATTCTGATTTTACATAAAATTATTTTTCATTTAGAAGAAAACAAAATGAACAATAATATATACTTCCTGATATCAGAGTTACAACTAATTCGAATATTTTATATTACCTAAATTTAGGGGTGTAAATAGGCTAGGCTGAGCTAGACTTTATCTTAAATAGGCTAGACTTATGTAAAAAAATTAGATTTGGCCTGGCCTGTTGTTGCTACTCACAGCAAGTGCACTGATCATACGAGTAATATAATGATTGAATAAGAGACCGTTCCCACGAGGATTATATACTCAAGCACTAATTCACTATCACAAACTTAGTTGGACAATCGAAATTGTATTTGTAACGAAATTTGAATTTTAAATTTAAAAGACGAAACGAATTGATCGCAAGAAATTAAAATAAGAATTTAACTGTAATGAATATCAAGAATAAGAGCAAGAAATTAAAGATTGAATTTACTGTTTTAAAAGAACGTAGGTAGGGGTTCGATTTCCTTTAATCTCTTTATTACGTTTGAATTCATTCTTAATGTTAATCGTCCTTAGTATCAATCTAATCAATTCTTTCGCACGTAATTAGGGCTCAATCCCTTGTTACCCTAAACCTTCACGATCTTGGAAGAACCCTAGTTCCCCAGTTATTCCCCAAGAACGTGAGCATTAAGTTCAAGAATTTTAAAGATTACGCAAACTCTATGTCTATCCCTAGAATCATAGAGCGTACGATGAAATTATCAAATAAGGATCATACACCAACATTCCTATTGTCATGCATTTACCTATGATCGTTATATAAGATTCAAGCATATATAAAGCATTAAAAATAGATAATTTCATTCATGATATAAAAGAAAATTAACATAAGAATTGTTCAACGCATAATAAATCGATTAAATTCCATCTAACCATAACTACTTAAAGAACTAGCCAGACATAACAATATCAAGAAAGAAAGACAATATAAAAGCTCCCTCAAACTCCATAGATGATTGGTGAATCTTCAATATCCCCAGTGCAGACTTGATGTTGATCCGTCTCCGCCACTCACGAACATGAACTGGATGTTTCTTCGCCTTCCCTCTGCCTCCAAGCACCAAGAGCTCTCTTAGAATATGAAAAGTTGTTTAATTCTGGCCTGGAAGTCCCTTTTTAATGGCCAAGAGTCATGCCCTAAGTAAATAACTCGAATTGGGCCTAAGTTGGGTTTCTGGGGCGCTTAAGCTTGCTTCATCGCGCTTAAGCTTCCTAATTTACGAGTTTAAAAATCAACGTTCGCGCTTAAGCTTTCTGGAGCGAGCTTAAGCCTGATGGAGCACGCTTAAGCCTGCTGGAGCGAGCTTAAGCCTGCTCTTCGAGTCTGAAATTCCTCCTTGGCTCGAGCTTAAGCTTGTTGGAGCGAGCTGAAGCTTGCTAAGGCCGGACATATTTGCTTCTACAAGAGGCTTTAGCTTGCTAATTGGGGCTTAAGCTTGCTTAGGCAGAGACCATTTGCTGATTTTTGGAGGCTTTAGCTTGGAAGCTTAAGCCCCCTCTCTAACAACTTGAGAATCTTGATAAGATCTTCAAATCTTTTTGTTTTGCTCTCCATCTATCCATATCTTCATCTTTGATTCCATTTGTCATCAAATCCCTTAAAAATAGCAAATGTGGTTTAATTAATTCATAATCAGATAATGTTCATGATTTTATGTTAAAACCCTAGTTTTTGACTTATTCAACTTGATAATTTATATTAATTTAGTCTATAAAATAAGATAAACTAAAGATTTATCACCTGTTAGCCTGTGTAGGCCCAAAATTACAAGTCTGGCCTAATCTATATTTAAAAATAAATTTTTTGGCCTAGCCTGTTTAAGTCTATTAGACATTCAATAATTAAAAGAATAACTAAAATAACCTATCCTATTTTATTATTCAAAATTATTAAAATAATAATTTTATTTATTTTGTTTAAAATTAATAATATAATATAGGCCGATCTATAGGCTTATAGGTCCAATATGTACAAAAAAAAACTTATGACCTATTTTTTAAATAGGTTTTTTTAAAAGCTTAGACATGTTCTATTTTACTATTTGTAATAGGTCAAGCCTGACCTACTATAGGCTAGGCTGTAGGTCCTTGTATGCCGGCCTAGCCTATTTACACCCTATTTGAATTGATTTTTTTTAAATAATTTCTTAATTATTAAAAAGCTAATTGTTGAGCACTCATAAATTTTTTTAATACTTTCTATTTTGAGTAAGTAGAAAATTGTAGGAAAATTTAGTAGGATGATATATTATTAACTTAAAAATGTATGGAATAAAAACTTTATTATTAGTAATTTCTGAATAAAAAATATGAAACAACCCTACCTTTTTTTCCCGTTTTGAGTCTTTGACCATCCATATAGATGCAGTCAAACGTATTTTGCAGGCCACAAACTCAGATTAATATTTAAAAGAAACAGAGAGCGAGAGAGAGGGACAGAGAGAAAAGAAGTAGATCGAGAACTTGATAAATAATGGGGTAATGAAATAAAAATTTAGTTTAAGAATGTTTACATCGCAATCTATTGTTATACGTACGTACAGTTATTAGGATGCAAATAGGTAGTCATTTAGGATGCAAATACTTCAGGCTTCCTCTTTTCTCCACGTGGCTACGTTCCTGCCTTAGATTATGACACCCCAATAGGATAATTTCTAATTATTACAACAATTCCAGTTTCGGCAAGTTTTTTATTTCAAGAAAAATGTATTATTATTTTTGTCTTTCCTTTATAGTTTTTAGCCAAACGCTTAGTTTTTTCAACAGTATTTTCTTCAAACATAACAACAGCAATCACATAATCAGATTTAGTTTATTTGTGTTAAGAAATTCTTTAATATTTAATTATTTTTATTAATAGAATGGAAGTTTTGAGAATCGAATTCATGATCACTTAGTCACGTCGGTTCTGATATCATGTAAAGAATCAATTCAACCTAAAATCTAAGCTCTTAAATGAAGTTATATTAATGATTTTATATTTCTCTAACGAAGAATAAACAAGATGTTTTATTATGTAATTAAATGTGTACAAAATGTATCCAAAAACAAAAATGTGTACAGAATTTCATCAAAAATTTCAAAACAAATAAAACAACAAAATATATGGGCCTAACATACGGTTCCTCCTAATTAATTAGCTTCATAATAAAATTATTCTCATCATCTCGTATAACTGTTTTGTTTTCGCTAGAATTTCAAAAGCATGCATGTATTTGTTGAAATATTTATTTACAAGTTATCTTCATTTTGATATTGAGTTCTTATTCACCTAAAACTAAATTATGACCTTTTTCAAAAGAATCACTAAAAAAATGTTTGGTGCACAAACACTTTATACAATAAAATATATTAATTAGATGCTTAGGCATAAGATTCTGATACATAAGATAGTTAGGTATTTAGGATTCTCAATTTTTTTATCAGGGTAAAATAATGTTCGAATCAACTTATATATACTTCGCGTAATTTATCCCGATAGTCTAGATAAAATAAAATTTTCCTGACTTCAAATTATTGGCATAACTATAAGTTAAACCTGATTTATATATTTACATATTACACACTCTTTTATTTCTTTTATTATCGTTTGGTTTAGGGAATAGAGAACGAAATTGTCAAGATTTTGAGTTCAAGCCTTAAAAATGAAAAAAAAATAGAAATATGTCCATTAACACTTAAATCGAATTAGTTAAATAATTAATAAGTAAAAGTCCGAAAATTCAAAAATTAACGTAAACAATAAATTTTTTTATCTGATGATCAAATCAATCGTATATTATATCTAATGATCAAAATTTATTTTTCTCAGTGTCACTCTTCTCACTTTATATGCTCTTCATTATTTAAAAAAATAAATAATAAAACTTTAAAATTTATTAAGGATAAATTCTGTTGTTACTGTATTGAAAATTTTAATTAATTATAAAATTAATAATAACGTAAAAGATCCAGCAAAAAATGTTAGCTCGTACCAAAAGTCCATCCCAAAAATTTTAGCCCCTACCCCCTACCATCCTTTTATCTGTTTTGTATAGTTGCCAAATTTTATTCTCTACCAATATCAAATTCTAAAAAATTTGAAAACAAGTTAGAGTTAAGGAACTAACTAGCCTGTGGCTCCGCCACCGATTTATCCTCTCTGTTTATATATGTACGTGGAGGGATTCGTTTACAAATTTTTTTTAAAATCTTTTACAAATTGTACTATGTTCTTCCGAGAGAATATAGTGTAACATGAGAACATAGTGTAACAGGAGAGCATAGTAGTTTGTAAATATATATATAGATTTAGAGAGTATACAGTGACTGGATGTAAAATTCGGTTCAGTGCACTATGTTCTCCCGCGAGAACACAGTTATAGTAAAAATTATATTATGTTCTTCCGGGAGAACAATTTTGTAAGATTTATTGCACTATGTTCTCGCGGGAGAACATAGTGCACTGGACTGAATTTTACATCCAGTCACTTTATTTTCATTTTTTCATATATATATATATATATATAGGTAAAATTATTTTTGCAGTCGCTTTACGTACAGCAACGACAGGTGTATGGTTATGATTCCCCACATTTAATGCTTTCATCCTTTGTATGGTTATAATTCCAAGCATTTAATACTTTCAAGTATATATATGACAAGTATTTGATTGTTGCACATACAACAGCTGCAGAAATGTAAACCCCACACATATATATAACCACGATTGTTATTAAAATTTGGTGAAGCCTCATATCTGAACATTTAATAATATTCTTGTTGGAAAAAGTATTTGTCATTTTAAATGACATAAAGTTATGTCATTTTAAGAGAGACATAGAAACAAAAAAATATTTTTTATTTAAAATTTAAATTTAACAAAAACCACTCATTTTCTTTCCCATGATTTTTATTCCTTGTGTCTATCTCTATCTTAAAATGACATAACTTATGTCATTTAAAATAACAAACACGAAACTCATTCTTATTTATTCATTTAAGGGAAAAATAAATCTTATGTTATAGGAGAATTCAAATCTCATGTCATAGATACATCAAATGTGGGACTCACCTATTTTTAAAAAAAAAAAATAAGTGACACATATTTTTATGGTGTGTGTAGAAAAGATTTGTTTTCTCATGCAACATGAGAAAAACAAACCCCTTCATTTAAAGTCTATTACATATTATATGTCCACACAATTACGTATAAGATTCTTGTAGTCATCACAAACTCATGAATCAAACAAAAAATATTTTCTATATACATATTTTAAATCTTAGATTTTATATGTACTAATACTCTAATCATGAAAGCTGTTTATTAATCTCATGTTTATATTAAGGGGAGTATACTTCTTATGTTGTCGGAATTATTATTTTTTGCAGCAACTACATAGTTATAATTGAAAAACTATTTTTTTTTCTCTCTTTTCATGTTAGCAAATAATTTTTGAAGAAAGAAAAAATTATGTATTTTAAGAAATATATAGTTATAATAAGTTTCTACAAACATAAAAAGAAAAGGACCCTTATATTAAATCTGCAAAAGGAACAAACATATTTTATCATTAATTTCTCTGTTTGATAATATTTATTAACACCCTAATCACACATAAATTAAAGCATGCTCATGAAGTGTCATGCTCTAAAGCACAGACATGCTCTTTGTTTCAAAATATGTGTGTGGGATACGTGTCGAACAAGGACACGCTTCGACATGCGTCTGACACGCGAATAATATTTTGGGACACACGGTAAACGTTCTGACACGCAGTCAACTTTTTTCGACACGCGTAACGTTCTGACACGCATCCGACACGTTTTTTTTTTTTACTTCTTAATTTTATTTTATTAACTAAAAATAAAAATAATAATTTATAAATCAATTTTTTTCTGTTATGAAATTTACATGAAAAATTAACAAAGTATGAAAAATTATTTTTGTTTATATTTTTGTTATGAAATTTGAATATTTGATTAGTTATATGACTTATTATGGGTTGTTATATGTATTAAATATAAATTATATTATATATATTAAAAATATTATTTAATATCAAATTGTGTCCCAACTTGTCAGAATATGAGATTTTTTGAAATTTATGTGTCGGCGTATCGTGTCGTGTCGCGTGTCCCGTGTCAGTGTCGGTGCATCATAGATGTCATGTATGATAACATTTATTCTATTTAAATTTTGACATTTAAGCTTTAATAATAATGAAATCCATATATATATATTATTTAAAATAATAAAATAAAATCATAAGTAAATAGTTAAAGGAATCTATTAATCTCATGTTGCATAAGATAATTATCTCATATTGCATGCGATAACTATCATGCAACATAGACAAAATAGTAGAGTCCACCATTTGTAAAAAAAAAAACAAAAAAGAAAAAATAATGTGAACCCCACTACTTTGTCTCTGTTGTAACATGAGACAATTATTTCCCATAATTAAACTCATTATTATTTTTTGAATATATTAATGAAAATTGAACACATAACTTAATATAAAGTATCCAACCTCTCGTTATTAGACCGATTGGCTTAAGATGTTTAAATATGAATGGTGAGAACATAATCTTATGTGACACAAGGGTGCAATGACTTTTCTTAATTAACATGCATGAAGTGGAATTACGAAACATTCTCAAGTATCCCAGAACAAGAAGTTTATCCTCGTTATTATATACCATTATTTGTTTCTCATATAAATTATAATATTAAAAATGTGATTAAAATACAAAAAAACAACAATATTTCACAATTACATCACAATTACAGACATTCAATTATATAGAGTGAGTGAGAAAAATTTTCTTGCTCACATAAAAAAATTCTATTGAATTACAAGGCAGAGAGTTATCTATTACTTAGAAAAAGCGAAGTGGGAACAGATATAAGTATAACCCCCAATTCTTAGAAGTTGCTTTTTTAAAAGCAAACATATACATATATTGATTTAAAAAGAAGATGAAAACCAAATCCACCAATAAAAAAAGAAAAAGGTGAAAATTACATGTACCTCTGTTTCTCTCCGATACTATAAATGCGAATGCTAAGTAGCCAGATGGCTCATCTATATAGTTCGTAACGCCCTCTCTTGCTTTTGCTATCTCATGCATTAGCATTACCAATTCTCACCCATTCTTCCATTTACAACCTTCCCTTCTCTCTCTCTTTCTCTCTCTCTCTCTCGCTTCTTCTTCTTCTTCAACTTCTTATTTGTCCCATCTTTTTTGTTAACGGTAGCATCAACAACCATGGTTGTTCTGTCTCAGCCAGTAATAAACAAGTTCTTTTTTGTGAATGCATGCAAGCCCACCACCTTGTTCACAGGAATTCCAGAGGTTGACCTCTCGGACCCTGAGGCCAAGACCCTCATAGTCAACGCCTGCAAAGACTTCGGTTTCTTTAAGGTAGTGAACCACGGTGTTCCATTAGAGTTCATGTCCAATTTGGAAAACGAAGCCCTCAGGTTTTTCAGACAACCTCAGTCTGAAAAAGACAAGGCAGGTCCTCCTGACCCTTTTGGCTACGGAAGCAAGAGGATTGGCTCAAACGGTGACGTTGGTTGGCTCGAATACCTTCTCCTCACAACCAACCCTGATGTCATATCCCCCAAATCACTTTCCATTTTCCGGGAAAACCCAGAAAATTTCCGGTAAAGTTTTCAAAAACAGAGTCCCCTGTTTTTCTTTTTTGTTCTGTCTTTTATTACTTATCATTTTTATTTTTATTTTTCAGTTCTGCTATGGAAGATTATATTGATGCAGTGAAGAAGATGTGCTATGTGGTGTTGGAATCAATGGCTGATGGGTTGGGGATTGGAGCAAGGAATGTGTTCAGCAAGTTAGTGAAGGATGAGAGAAGCGATTCTTGTTTCAGAATTAACCATTACCCACCATGCCCAGAGGTACAAGCATTGAAGGGACGAAATTTGGTTGGGTTTGGGGAACACACAGACCCACAGATAATTTCTGTCTTAAGATCTAACAGCACATCAGGGTTGCAAATCTGTCTCCCTGATGGCACTTGGGTTTCAGTCCCACCTGATCACACTTCATTTTTCATCAATGTTGGTGACTCTCTTCAGGTACCATTCCAATACTCAAATCTTCTTCCTCTACTTTCTCGAAAAATCTAGTATAATACGGAAGTAAGTACATCGGACTAATAGAAACGTATTATGTCAGCTGCTATTGTATTGGAGAGAAAAAAAAAAAAACTTTATATTTTATATTTTATATTTTATATTTTATATTTTACACTATATATTATCAATAATATATAATAAGTACAGTCTGCCTATGATTTCATGTATTTATTTTACATTAACTGTTTTACTCTTTCACTTGATGACGTGTCATTCAAAGACTTGCTTATCCTTTGGTTAAGATAAAGACATGCCGACATAAAATTTTCTTTTGGGTGCCAAGTGGTATTTTAAATTATTTTATCTTTTTTGTTATGAAATGTTCTAATGTGGGTGTGGTGTGAAACCGATGCAGGTGATGACCAATGGGAGGTTTAAAAGTGTAAAGCATAGGGTTTTGGCTGACACAGAAGAGTCAAGGTTGTCAATGATCTACTTTGGAGGACCACCCTTGAGTGAAAAGATAGCGCCTGTACCCTCACTCATGTTAAAAGATGAGGAGAGTTTGTATAAAGAGTTCACATGGTGGGAATACAAGAAGGCTGCGTATAATTCAAGGCTTGCTGACAATAGGCTTGGGCAATTTGAAAAATATGCTGTCTAATTAGGCTATGAGAATATCAAAATTCCCCCTGCACTTTGGCTCATGTTAGGCCTTTTGTGAGTGTTTGAGTGTGTGTCTAGGTTTCAAATAGTTGACTCTACTTGACATATATAGAAAAAGAATAGGTTGTTTATGATGTTATATTCCTTTTTATCTTTTTTCTTTTTCTTGTTTGGTTGAAATGTAACTGTCACTGCCCTTCTATTGTCAATGCAATGAAACTTTTGTTAATCTTCTTAGCAACCCAATTTTGTGTTAACTTTGTTATGGTGTGTTATATGTAGGAATTAGGATAAACATGGGAAATGGCTCATCATCGTCTTTGATACTGACTATATTTAAAAGGTATTGGTGAAGTTGAAATACCTTGTAATCTTATGCTCGAATAAAGAGTGTCCTCTTGCTAACCCAATATTCGTAGCTGGGTTTTTAAGTTAAAATGAAGGCCATATCCCATACGGACTTGCCCGAATGGGAAGGGGAGGTAAAAATGTTAGGGCCATTGCGTAAGATATTTTATACATATATGAGTTTATCATCTATCATTTAACATGACCACAAAAAATTTCCTACACACACAACATTTTGTGGGGTCCGCAGCAAAAAAATAATAATAATTTTGGCACGCATAATGAATCTTTATAACATAACACAATCACTTTTCCTACGACATAACTCTTATAAAACCCTACATATATTGTGCCACTTGAGTTAAGACTCATTGATTGATTATTAAATTTTCAGTTCTTGATACAAGTACACTGTTTGAGTAAATCTCTTTTTCTTTTTCTCTTTTGGTAGAATGTAAATCAGTAAATCTCTTTCTTTACCTTTGTATTTGTAGAACTGATACATATTAACTTAGTTTTGCACGGTGCTAAGGCCAATTATTTGAGTTAACCTTAATCAATCTATTTCTTTGATCAAGTCGAAAGGTATGTCTTATTTACAAATACACACGAATTTAGATATAAACATGTTTAATTCATTTGGAGGAGATTCATATTTGCCATTAAATTTCTATTTTTCATGCACTAACCTAAGTTATGTCTTGTTTATAGTTAATGACACGGAAATATATAATTTAAATGTAGAGTCTCTTACAAACTAGGTAAAATGCTTAGCGGCTTTCATTTCAGTTATTTTAGGGCGTAATCTCCCAAATAATATATTTATATTGACGGTACAATGACAACATGAAGGTTCATTTTGTACCTAGTTAAGACAGATTCCTTAATCCGTCACCACTCTAACTGCAAAAACATTTTAACCATTACAAATCTAACTGTAATATAAATCTTTTTTTCTTTTATACACTATCTGTATAAAGGGTATACCTTTAGAAATATGAATGTAATATGTACATGCATTCAAATTAGGGGAAAATAAAAGAAAATTAGTAAGGATGTGTTGGAGTACCAACTTTTGTTGGTATATTGTTCAATTGCTCCATGAGTTTACATGTGATCATCCTCTATGCAGCTAACTTCCCTCCCTTAAAGAATAGTTGCAAATATTTTAGGAAATAAACTCGATGGCTGTAGCTCAATGAAAAACTAGTTATCCATTGGCATATATCAGACTAGAGTTTGTTGCTGGTGAACTTTTACTCACACATGGCTTCTAAGTTACTTTTTCTTTTTTTGAGTTAATCAAACATAATTACCTCTTTGAGGTGAGTTGGTTTCTCTTTGTATCCCCATAAGCTTCGATTTTTTAAGTCGGTTATACGACAAATTCAGAGTACAGACGGACCATGGATGAAAATATTTGAACTTCTCCCAAAGGTGATAAATGGGATCGAAATGAGATTCTTTCCTTTTCACTTACTCAGTTCCTTTGTTACTAACTGAATACCGTGTGGTTTGTAAGTTACTTTAAAACCAATTGATGATCGGGTTTGATTTCCGAAATAACCAAACCTTGCTCACTATTTTCTCTCCCTTTTTTGAGTCATTATATATACCTTACTTGTGCAAAAAAGAACAGACTCCAACTTTTAATGTACGTACCAGGAAGGTAAAAGCACAAAAATATGCAAATGATTTTAAGGTATGTTTACATAAGTGTAAAGAACCAAAGCTGTTAAGTGAATGTCTAATATGTTCCCTCAAACGAAAGTCTATTAAACTTAAACGGTGGACAAATTGTGAGAATCTAATTCATGAACACTTGGTCACATAGGCTTTTGATATAATGTAAAAAACTAATTTAACTTAATAGATACTATTGGATGAGGTTATATTGATGATTTTATATTTTTCTAATAATAAGATTTTGAGTCAAAGCTCTTTTATAATATAATTTTTAATAACTTTTTTCAAGGTTACACTTTTTATTAT
This sequence comes from Gastrolobium bilobum, assembly GCF_033153095.1. NCBI lineage: Eukaryota > Viridiplantae > Streptophyta > Magnoliopsida > Fabales > Fabaceae > Gastrolobium > Gastrolobium bilobum. The sequence goes on from NW_026896022.1 coordinate 69,058, forward strand.
ACGATGAAAATATTAAAATTGTTTTTTTAGGAATTTAGATATTTTTAAAAAAAATATTTAATTACTTTTAATTTTTTCATGTTTTAATTAAAAAAAATAAAATTTCTTTGAAACACTCACACACACTCACACAAACAAATTAGTTTGCAAAATAATTGTTTATGATTTCACTGCAAAGTAGATCGAGAATAAAGTTTGATCGCAATATGTTATGCATGCTTTAATTTGTGGCCGTGATAATGACGATGATCTCACATTTGTGGGATCTCATTGACCTTGATGGTGATAATAGTAATGATGATGAAACTGAATACATAAATAACTCATTCAATAAATGTGGTACGGAGTTGAGAGTAAATTGTGGACGTTGAGCATTATTACTTTTTATTTAAGTCAACTACATCCAATAACCATGAATACTTTCAGCATCGATCTGGATATGCATGATATCTCGTGTGATGAAATGTGACCAGACCTAATAAAAGTTAAATTTTAGTATAAGATAAGGTGAGTCTTTGTATTATTTACGCTTGAGGCTTAAAAAACTATTACATGGAAAAAGTGTTTAATATAAAATTATTCTTGTAATTTCACGATTCACTTTTATTTTTATTGGTTGTTACTCCTTATTTTCCTTTCCATCAATCCTGTTATATTCAGCCTCGATTTGATGATTTTCTTAAGTGTTTTTTTTTTTGTTATAAAGAAAACTTAAGACTTATATGGTTGTGTGTATGATTAATTATATTAATTTTTAAAAATTGGTGAATAAGGTTGGATTGTAAGATTGAAAATCAACTCAAAGATTTTAGTTCAAATTTTTTTTTTCGGAGAAAGATTTTAGTTCAATTCTTGCCTTGGAAATTGGAATGGTATATGATGTGGATAAAATATAATAGGTTCACCAAGGCCTAAAACTAAAGATTAAGATCCAAACACATAGGGTCCAAACAGTGCATGATATTTTCGTCGCGCATAAAGAATCAGGAAGCGCAATAGTTTCATCGTGTCTAAACCGCTTTTATCATGACTTCAGAGTTAAGGAAGTAATCAATAATACGAATAAAGAGCCACCGCGTCATAGAACCAATACATAAAAGACAGCTCTAACTTGCCATCACTCTACTAAGATAGCTTAACATATAGAGATAAGGCTAGAAAGACACCAGCTAAACTTGCAGCCCATAAACAGTCAATCAAAAGACATACCGCCTACCGAAGGCGGCATCAGATTCACCATATAAACAAAGGGAACATGTTCGGCTTTTTGACCACTATAGCCTTTTTTTAATAATTAATTACCAAATTGACCCTATTTATAAACTATTTCAAAAATTTAACCTCTCCAGAAAACATAACACCAATCTGCCCCTGTTTGACCGTTGACCATGAAGCCTACCCGGGTACACCCCTACCTACCCGGGTAAATTTTAAAATTTTTTACCTACCCGGGTACACCCCTCCCTACCCGGGTATATTTCTTGAATCTGGAAAATGTTTGAATTATTTACCCGGGTAAAGAGGGGTGTACCCGGGTAAATAATCATAACTCAAGCTTTTCTCTTCTTGCTTTTCTTCTTTGTTTCTGGTTTCTTTTTCAAACCTTGCAGAGTCATTTTAAGAATGGCCAATTTCTGAGCATATGAGACAACCCTCTCCAACATCTTCCTCTTGCCATCTTCAGTTGTCTCTTTTACAGTTTTCCACAACTCAAGCTTGTCAACGCCCAATTCCTTCACCTCTAATTCTGAACATTTTTTTGAATTGTCTGACTGGTGACATGTAATAGCATCCTTTGTTGGAGCAGAACCTTGATTATTTGCTTCACTAATCTCAGGCATATGATCCAGTGGAATATCTTTCATCAATAACCTGTTTTCAGATTTTGTTCTCCATGCGTTAGTCCTTCAATTTAGAGATTTTCATTTGCTGTTCACACAAAGAGGATGGGCGCACACAACCAGTTTATGATTATTTACCCGGGTACACCCCTCCCTACCCGGGTAAATAATTCAAACATTTTCCAGATTCAAGAAATATACCCGGGTAGGGAGGGGTGTACCCGGGTAGGTAAAAAATTTTAAAATTTACCCGGGTAGGTAGGGGTGTACCCGGGTAGGCTTCATGGTCATCGGTCAAACAGGGGCAGATTGGTGTTATGTTTTCTGGAGAGGTTAAATTTTTGAAATAGTTTATAAATAGGGTCAATTTGGTAATTAATTATTAAAAAAAGGCTATAGTGGTCAAAAACCCGAACATGTTCAGGTACGACAATCTAATTCAGTAGAAATACAACATAAGCTAGACTTTGATACTGACTTAAGCGTCGGAGTATCATTGAAGGTACTCACCCTAGTCAGGCTCATCAGGCCAAAGGAGAATCATATTCATCTCATTACAAACAGCCATCAACAGTCCAAGAAGTAGATAATTCAACTCAGAATCTTCTCTCATCAACTGTGTGTGATTAAGCTCTTAATACATATTCGCCAGCCCTTATTGTATTGGTCTAATCATACTTCTACTACAGACATGACGCAACATAGATTATCTATTATATTATGTTGAACTGTGTGACCACAACCCTGTGAAAAAAAAATATCTTATTGAAGTCTATTTATTCAGTTGTTTCACTTTTCTACGATATTATCAGCAGCAGTGATTGCTGAATATTTCTTTTTATTGTGTTGAGAATATCAAAATGAGCTCATGCTCTTTGCACCCGTCCCCAGTCCCCACCTTCCCCTTACAAACTAGAAAGCTTGATAGAAGCTTCTAACAAACAGAGAGATCAGCGTATATATAAAAGAATAAGAATTATCTTATATATTATGTTAGCTATGAAAATCTTATTATGATTAAATGATTAATTAAATACTATTTTTATAATTAAAAGACTAAATTTATGTCAATTTTCTTTAACTAAATTGGCGTTAGTTAGATGTCTGAGAACTAAAATAGGTATTTAATAAAAAAATCAAACACGTTCCTAAAATACGGATGTGATATATTAGTTCTTCTATATATATTTGTCAAATTAATAATTTACAAAGTTAGGTTCTATTCCTCACTACAACAACTACGTGCTAATCTCCTGATCAACACGAATATTACTGCCTAATCTTAATTCTAATACAAGAAACCCAATTAGGGTTCATGTACCAAAATAAATAAATAAATAAAAAGGAAGAAAAAAATCCAAGGTTCAAATTACAAAAATAGAATATTCTTTGCTTGAGAGAGAAGGATATTCTATATTTTAACCAAAGTATTAAATATGCTTAGAAAAAGTCAGAAATACATTCACTAATTTATAAAAAGCATTCCGTAAACGCATCACTTAAAAGCATTTGCTGCGGCTTGTAATTATATTGACAATTGACAATTGACAATTGACAATTGTATCCGTTTAGTTCTTAGCGTCTTCTTGACCACTTCCTGTTATAGTTTAATTTGCATTCAAATTTTTTTTTTAATTTTAAAAACAAAATCAGATCATTAATATTTATAGAATTTATCAAATTGAATTATTCATCGGTTATTAGCCACAATTCCACTATATATAGGCTTGGCAAAAATGAGGCAACCCATCGGGTTGGCTCGTAACCCGGCTAAAATGAGCCGGGTTGGTTGAGTTAGAAAAAATGAGTTAGTAACTCGAGTCAGCCCGACTCGTTTTAGCTTGAAAAAAACTGAGTCAACTCACGGGTCAAACGAGTTGGCTCGCGGGTTATGATTTTTTTTAATATAAAAATTAATGAAAGTAAAGTGAAAAGCTAAAATCTAAAATCCCAATTCTAAAGATCCAAACAAAAATACCTTGCAGCTGCTAATAAGCCCAAAACCGTGCATTAAGGAATTTTTTATAGTATGTGTGACAGTGTGAATGTGGTGTCAACTGCTAATAAGTCCAAGTTCAAATGCAAATTTTTTTATGATTTATCTATATAATGTCTTTGTATTGAATGAATTAATAATTTAGAGAAAAAAATTTAGAAATTATAGCATCAATGAAATTTTATTTTATTTTTTTCATTTTTTCGAATCAACCCGCGAGCCAACCGTAACCCGACTCGGGTTGGGTTAGATTGAGTTTTCTGACTCGTTTATTTTTCAAGCCAACTCTAACTCAGCTCGTTTTTTTCGGGTTGAACGTCCCGTTTTGCCAGCCCTAACTATATATATACATCACAAGATATAAAATGCAATTCATAAACTAAACTGAGTATAAGGAAATCATATTCACCAGTAGTCAGCTAGCTAGTACATAATTATTAATAATAGTAGTAGCAACAAATCAGCAATAAAATAAAATAAAACATTCGAAATCAGTCAATTATTAATACAGATTCCGGATTTGAAAGAATAAGGATACTCACACATATTCCTACTGATGACAAGCGTTGGATTATTGATGACAAAATGCATTTAATTAGTGGGTGAGTTTCATGATTCATTTATTTAACATATATTAAGAAACTTAATTTTTTTTATTTTCTCCAAAAAAAAAATACAGAATAGAAAATAATATATGAGAATTGGTAACATAATGAAAATATATACAAACAAAGATAAAATTGAATTAAAAATATTAAAACAAAAGTGAAAATCAAGAAAAAAAATCAATTAAATTTCTTCATCAAATATAGATGACTATTCATAATTTTTACCTTAATTAATATCAAAAAAGAGTTCGACCCAATACTTTATTTCTGTCTTATGGGGTATATTGGATTAGGATTTTAAAAGACTTTTTTAAAATAATTTTTTTTATAGATTTTAAAAGATTATTTAGAACTGGAGAGACTTTAAAAAAAAATTAAAATACATTTTTTACAATCAAGATTTCATAAAATTGAATTTTAAAAGATTTTAATAGAATTTATAAGATTTGAAAGGACAATATGAATTTATAAGATTTAAAAAATCATATAAATTTTTAACAAACATTCAAAATTACAAAAGTCAATAAAAAAAGTTAACAAAGAAATACAATGATATTAATAAAAAAAGTTAAACGTAATATAATTTTCTCAATTAGTGAAATTCATGATAAATTCTCATTTGGAATTTTTTGCAATAGATCTTGTAAACTTTGGGATTTTTGTTCTACGTGATGAGAGTTTTTTCACCATATATCATATGCATGTTTTCATTGTGTATTCTAAGAAAATTTCGAATCTAAATATCTGGGTTTTGTTACATTAAAGTTTAGAAAATTTCTCAAATTATTTTCAATCGATACATTGAAATCTTAAATTACTTTGGAGGTTTATTGACACAAAATTTGTTTGAAATCAAAGAATTTGTCCCCAATAACTAAATATTTTTTGTCTGTAAATATTGCATATTTTATTTCTTTTATAAATCTATTTTCTTTATTCACACATCTAATTTATATTTAATTTTGAGTGATCCCACCATAAAGTAATACGGAAATAACATTGTACTCTCTCACTAATAACTTGAGCTTTTTTCATACATAACTATAATGGAAATTTATCAAATAGATGTTATTAGAAATTTAGTATGCACCCAATGGGTGCAGCTCAGTTGGTAACTTGACGCTGATCGAGTTAGTGTGGTTGGATATGTGTTCGATTCTCGCTGAATGCATTTTTGGGGAGGGGGCTGAACCTTTAGCCATCACTGTTCTCCCGCACTCCAGATTAGTCTCATAGCCGGCTCAAAGAGTCGAAGCTCGTGGGGATACCGAAGAGAGCCAACTCGTCTCAAAGAGATAATTAGGATTGGGTAACTCAAAAAAAAAAAGAAATTTAGTATGCGATTTCATCACAGCCGTAATGGGTGGATCATGAGTGTATTTCCACTATTTCTTATTAATTATATATTTGTTAAAGGTCAACCATATAGTTATTTACCATATTTTAAACTCTACAACTCTACCAGGGTTCTATTCCCGACAAGAATATTACTGTTAATTAACAGAAACTCGTTACAAAATAGAATATTTTTTTTGCAGGAAAGAAAAGGATCTTTCACATTTATTTTAACCAAAAAAAGCAAGCATTACGTTTAATATGTGAGGGCAAAGGATTTATTCAGGAGATAAATTATTTTCGATAAATTTAAAATGATATTACTTTGAAACAAAAATCAAGATATTTTTGTAATTTTAATATATTATAGTGTTATATTAATCTTTATCATTATAATTTTTTAATTTTATAATCTAAAAATAACGTGAACTTACCGAAGATAACTGTGTATTCAGTCTCTGAAAAAATACTTTTCCAATTATTTTAACCAGATTGTAATGTTGTAAAGGCATCAAATAAAGCACAATGGGTTGTAATTTCTATTTATTTTTATTTTTTTGGTGAAGGGGTTGCAATTTCTAATTAAATTGACGATTTTATTCTTTATGTCCATGTTTTCTTTTTAGGTTTCAGACTATCCATTTTTCTTTTTCTTTTTGAAAACTTCACCGTTTAATTTAATTTATTAAAAAATATATCAATGTCTAAATGTGATTATTTAGAGATATTAATATAAATTTATTAATGCAATCATCACGATATTAGATTAAATTAAGGGAAATAGTTTTCTTATGTTGTAGGAAAAAATTTCTCTCATGTAGTAGAAACAAAATTATAAGTAGAATCCATAGGTAAGAGGAGAGAAAAAAAATAGAGGCGGAACCTACCTCTCTTTTGTGTGTGTAGGAAATTGACTTTTCTTATGTAACATGGGATAAATATAACCCTTAAATTAATTATTTTATATGATAATAAAATGTATTTGTTCATTATGTATACTTTAAGTGCCGGGGCATTTTTACAAAAGAGTCTGTTAGAAATATTAATATAAAATTTGTAGGTTAAACTAAAACTTTAACCTATATAAAATTTGGTCAAAGTGACTTTCATGTTGCGAGAGAGTCAAGAGAGTCCTTGTCATTAGCGAGTATGAAAAGAACATATGTGGGGTCCATATATGAAAAAAATAAAAAAATAAATAAATAAAATGCTTAGCACAAAAATCAAAATATCAGGAGATTTTTTTGTTTTTCCGTGACACGAGACTCGTTTAATCCATAAAATTTATAGATTAAACTGAAAATTTATAGTTTATCTTTTAGCATTTAGAACCTCAAATCATAAAAGTAAATTTAATTGTTGAACTAGAACTATTCCACTTGGGATATGAGTGTTGGGCTTCCTCCTTCAATGCTAAGCCCAAGCCCATTTGAGGGGTTTCCTAAAAACCCTAACCCTAATTTCCACCTCCTCTATATATACTCATTAGTTGAGGGTGGAGGCTAGGTCAGATTTGAGAGAACAAATTTGAGAGAAAATTTATTTGATTGTTTGAGTAAAGCTTTATGCTTTGCATTTGAGAGATCTCTAGAGAGAATTTGAGTGAAACATCTCTAGGGTAGTTTGATTATCATCATTGTTGGAGAGGTTGAGTTAACCACCACATTGGTGTATTTGATTCGTTGTAACCATTATTTTCATAGTGGATTTTTGATCTGGACTAGGTCCCGTGGGTTTTTACTTCTTAATTCAAGAAGGTTTTCCCACGTTAAATCTGGTTGTGTTCTTCTTCTTCTCTCTCTCTCTCCTGTGTTTACGTTTTGATTTTTCCGCTGCGCTGCCTGACCTGGTGAAGTTCAGGCTGAGGTATTGCCGAGATCCGAGATCAGGATCTTGTTGATTGACTTCCGCACAAAGGCTGCTTAGCCGATCTTGAGGAACCGAGTTTTCCCAACAATGAGGCCCACTCCATGAAGGGCACAACACCTAAGACTTGAAGGTTTAAGAAACTCGTCTGTCCCGTGTACATTGGCAATCCCATAGCTATTCTAACACACGGAAATAGCAACTCGGTCCATTGCAGCTCAAGACTCTACAACCACTGTAATAGTTAATGGTTAGGGGGCATGCACCTAGTTCCAACTGTGCCTATGAGGCATAGACCACAAATAATTATCTCCATCATGGGATAGCTTGCAAGAGCCACTTATACCCATGCACACTAATGAAATTAAGTGTCGTCATATACTAAGGTGACGTAAACATGTCTCTCAACTAGTATATAAATAGAGGCTTGAAGCCCATATATAAATAATCATTTTTTCCATATTAATTGAAACTTTTCGCTCTATATTGGCTCGAGCGTTGCCCAAAACAACTGAGAGATCTAGGCTCGAGACACTTATCCCGCAGATTTGCAAAGCATCCTACAGAAAACTCATCTCGAAGCATCAACCGCAACAGAAATCCAGACAATCAATGGATCAGAGTTCAGACTCAACTGCATGTGATCCAACTCAATCATTATTGACCAATTACGAAACTCAATTTTAAGTTCTGCTCTAAATCATGATCCAATTATCCATCATAAATAAATTGAATAGTTCATAAGTTTTATTCGCCAGTTGTCCCTGCAGCCTCTACGTGTTCGCGAGTGATCAGATTCAGATAGGATGTTTTATTGAACCTGTATCTCTATTATTATAATTTTTTTACAAATGTTTTTTTTTTTACAAACGAAGTCTAACCATACTTACAAATAAAGAATACATAAAATATGAAAAGAAAAAAAAATATAATCTATACTTTAAATTATCTAAAGATATATAATTCTATTCCTTACCTGATCGATGTTTAAGTATACTTTATTTACAGGGAATTATTTCCTAATAATTTACAAATTCTTAACATAAAGTACGTTAAACGACATGGGGTCGAACAACTATTAATTTTATGAGCATCAACTGTATTCAATATCGGGGGCCTCCTTCCATGTTTTCTTTTGAGCTTAATTATCTCCGTTCCAAAAAATCATCATCCTATGTACAAAAATAAAAATAAATAAATAAATCATCATCCTATACGCTTGGATCTGATTTACATATAGCACCTAAATTTAATTTTATAATTTTCTTTTTCTTTTTTGGGTTTTGAAAATGGATCTTTTCAAGAGTTAAAATTTCAAATGAAATGGTTATGTAAATTTTTTAAACCTATCTCTCTTTATTATGATTAATAAATTATAATTGAATCCCACATGTTTAATACGTATAAAAAAGGGGGATATATATAAATTTCACATCATCGGGTTATATAATTTTTTATCCGAAGAAGATTGAATCGCTTCGTCTTCTCATGTTAACGAAAAGCCAACTCGTCAAGCATCAATAATAGTTAAGTGACAAATTATCATTGCTATAATTGGCAACAAAATCTCTGCTTCTCTCTGTCTCGGATCTTGTTTGGCTTAATTTGGCAACTGTGCCTGCAGCATATATTTTACGGTAGTAATTAGGTGTGGCAAAACAAAAGATAGATCTGTCACTACAAAAAAGTTGCAATTTAGCTACGGTCGAAAGGGTGGCTAAGTGGAAAATAAACGTGGCTAAATAATGTAACCACAATTTCCTTAAACGTAGCTAATAGTGGCGTCGCATTATTTTAGCTACGTGAATTCCTTTAGTTAGCTACATGTAATATCAGCGTGGTAACATTTCTTTAGCCACGGTAATTGTTTGTTTAGCCACTTTACAATGTGGCTAATTTAATGGTAGATTTATAAAAAAAAAGGGCTGCATGATGCAGCCACGTCTCCACGGTATTGAATAGATCATATGATCTACAAATGAGGAAAATAACAAGTCAAAGCACCAGTAGAATATGAAATGAAAGATTCACTAAAAAAGTAGATTTTATATTTAGTTGGTATTTAAAACATCAGTACTAGAACAACAGTTTCATGAACGTCTTAGTAATATGTATAGAATAAAAGGCTAAACTATTGAAATGGTTCTTTAGCTTCAGGCTACATGTTTTACTTACTTGTCATATTGCTTGAAATGCACATGCATATATACCTTATCGGATACTGTATCTTTAATACACATTTTATCACTCACCACTAACTATTAGCACCAAGACAGCTACTCCACTGCGTTCACGAAATATAAATATGTCTAAATGCTTAATACAATAAAATAGTCTTTGTTTATGAAATATGTCTAAATGTGTATTTTTGTATGCCACTACAGGACATTTTGGATAAAATGTTAACATATTCAATAATACACATTTGGACATTATGTCTAAATGCTTAATACAAAGGTGTAGTTTTTCATAAATATGTCTAAATGCTTAATACCATTTCAAGAGTATAATAAAATTCAAAATTTTACAAGACCGTGGTTAAAATCTGGTGGCTAAAGGCCGTTTTTGTTGTAGTGTGTTGTCCTCGACCAGGACGAGGACATAATGTCCATCATCAATCAAATTATAAATAGTCTTTCTGCTGTTTTTGCATGTCATATCTGTTTCAATTATGAAGGAACACAAAATGAATACTTCTAAATGCCGTTTTTGTAACTATCAAAATATATGAATAAAATAATATGATAATCCATTTGATACAAAAATATGTACTTACAACTTTTACAAATAAATATAATGTATTCATCTAGGGAGTTTAGGATTAAAAGTATACATAATTAATCAATTTAAATTTTATTAAATATTTATTTTTTACATGCATCTACAACACTTAGTTCTTTAATCCATCCCTATTTAATTGAACTTGGATGGGACAAAGGAAGTAAATAGTTAAGTATATATTTGAATTAGTTTATTTTGTATTTTAAAGTAAATTACAATTAAAATCCAACTGAAACACTTGAAGAGCCTTTCGGCCAACTGAGTTAAATAATGTTCATCTTCAACAAATTATTTGGTCGGCGATTATTTTTAAAGACAAAATACTTGCTGGAATTATTTCCATTCACTCAATATAAGCACACATTCCAACTCATGGGACCGAAAGAGGGGGTGTGGATTAGCTTTTGTTCCTCCCTAAACTTTTTTTTTTATTATTATATACATAAAATGGTATTTTTTTAATGATAATGGATTATTAGTGTTAATAATTAGCTCTTCCTTCACAAATATTTATAATAATTAATCCCTCTTATTAATTTTAATAATACTTGTAATTTTGACATTTTATTTTTTCCTCTCATCACAAAAAATTCTGGATTCGTCACTGGTTAAATAGACCAAAGCATGTCAGCAAAGAGTACTGCTAAAGTAAGGAATTTGTTCTTTCGTTGTCTGCAATTTTATTCACAATAGTCAATAAGAAATCTAATCCAAGAAATGCATGAGACTTTGAAATATCCTGCCACTTTTTGATAAATTTCTTTTTTGTCTAAGTTTTTCGATTTAACCGTTTGATTTATCAAACCTTTAGATCTGTTGATGTGATCTTTTAATCGAGTAAACTTTCGATTTAGATTATACAACTCCGAAACAACATACTGCAAGGATGCTCAAGTTGAATTGCTAATGTAGTTAAGGATTTGTTAGCAAAAACCAATGCACATAATAATCTTTTTCTGAAGGTTTAATTTGCCATTTCAAACTGTTCTGGATTAATATAATATATTAAGGGTTTAGTGAGTATCCTTCCAAAGGATACAAATTTATGTCTTTTTAGCATTTTTAATTATGTATTCCCGAGAATGCGTAGTTATAATGTTAAAGTTGTACATTTTTTCTCTGTTTTTAAGCTGCTGACGTGAAAAGTGAAAAAATACAACTTTAATATTATAACTATGCATTCTCGAGAATGCATAGTTAAAAACTGCTAAAAAGATATAAGTTTGTGTCTTTAAAAAGACACTTCTTTTTCACATATATTAAAGTCTTATACACCAAAAATCCAATAGGCCCACTCCTACATTTTCATCATGAAGAAAGCACATTCAAGAAAATTTCTCAGTCAACAATAGCTGCAATAATATTTTTCTGTTTTTTCACAACCTTATGTCAAGCCATCTACATTTATAATCAATAGGAAAATTTTGCTACCTCACCCATTTGTTGGGAATAGTCGTGGGATTCATCAAAGTTGATCATCCCTCCATTATAAATATCAATATTCGAAACACAATGTGATATCTTCGCATGAATATTTAAACCTATTTGAATAAATTCTAACTTGTACATCCCCCACTTTGTTTCCTTGAAAATCCAAGAAAAAGTTGCATCAAATCACAGACAAAGGAAAAGGTTTTGTTAGAATAGGTTTACCCACTTAATGTGATATCTCGCCTTGAAAAGATTAGTTTTCGATTGTCGGCTGGAGAATACTTTAGAAAACCAAAAACAAATCACGGACAAAGGAGCTTCATCAATCATGTTCACCTCAAAAATCTCAAAAATATTTAGTTTTGTTCACAAACTTCAACAAGTTACCAATTTAACATGTAGACAATGATTATTTCCAGCCAATAATTACATTTTGTAAAGAGGATGAGCCTAAGCAATAGTGAAATATTTATATCTTATTTTATTTTTTTATAAGCAAAAGGTTTTGGATTCGAATATAACAACAGTTGCTTTGTATTCTTACCCTCGCTAACTCGAAATTTAATGGGGAATTATTTTTTATTCATTATCGGTATTCCGTAACTTACATTGTGCACATAAATAATATTACATTCATATAACGAAAGTGTATCATTGTATTGAAAATTTTATGATAACATAACCCTCAAAGGTAGCTCAATTGGAAACTGAGCTTTCAAGAGTTTATTTGGGTCAGGACACATGAGAGTTGTATAATAGATCAGAAATGATCATCTTTTGGGCTTATCCATATCTACTTCAATTCCCTGGTTTTCTCCCAAAAATAAGGGAAGATTTAATTTTTTTTTTCCTCCTCATTCTCTCAGTAAGTGTAAATAAGGAATAACCCCTTTTGAAATTAAATAAAAATTTAAGGAGTCTGATTACCACAGTATTGCAATCGAATCTATCTCTTTCGCTCATACTTTTTAAGTTTATACTTTATATGGTTATGCATTTAATTTCGACACAACCAATTATTTCATATAATCTAGGCCCAAGACAATCCGTGGGAATATTGTACTTTATATTGCCTTCTGATCCATTTTGTTGTGGGATAATCATCAATAAGAATCTCCAGGGATAAAATTATTTGAATTCATTGATTATAGATAATACTTGTATGTTTAATAAATATAGTCAAGTGTCAAGTTAATTTTGAAAAATGTTAAAATGTAAGAGGGGTTGGTTATATTATCTACCACTTTAATCTTTTACTTTTATTTTATTACATTTTTCCATCATCAATTGGATTCAAATTAACACTTCGAAATACCGAAAAATTAAATAAATAATAATAATCATACCGACAGATCCCACACTTTTATTTCTCCCTTGTGTTTGGTACATGTTTTCATTTGGGTTTTATGGGGAAGTGTGGGTGGCAATTGAAAAATATCACGTTTGGAAAAAAGAAAATACCAGGTAAATAGAAAGTTTAGGAAATGAGTTTTGTGTTGTTTTTTTTTTTGTGAAATTAACTATTTCAAAATACCACTTTAGATGTGACATTTTTTTTTTTGGTAACTGATTCTAATTACCTCTTTGAGGCATTTTAGGATAGATAGGGAAGTGGATAAAGGAGCACCAAGTTGTGGACCGAGATGACCCTCACTTGTATGCGGTGGTTCTTTTAAAAAAATTTAATAACGGGAGTGTTTTGGTCAATTCAACCTATTTTTCCATCATTATTTTATATTCAACCAAACATAGACTTTGCAAATTTAAATAATTTTTTCCGGTAATATTTCGGTGAACCAAACATCTTTTTTTAAACTTTTTCAGCAAACTTACTTTCCTACTATTTTTTATTAATTATGATTCTCTGATAAAAAAAATATTTCCTCTACCAAACACCCCCTTGAGTCTAATGAGCTTGTTTCCTTTCCCAAGCCCTTGTGTTCAATTTTTCAGCCCAAAGTAGCTTGTAATATTGAGATGGGATAGCGAAAAAATTTAATATGAAAATGAAATTGTCATTATTTTGTTTTTAAAAAGCAATAATTAATTTTTTTTATTCACACGACATTCTCTCATTAATCATTATCCAGTAAGCCACGTATGACACGGGGGGAAAATTAACAATAAAGCGATGCCTTTATCCGAAATTAAGCAATTGGTCCATATTCTTCCGCAAAAGGCATATCTACCTTGATTAAATAAATTACAGATAAATTGGCAGCGATTAGAACAAGGTTAAGAATTCCTTTAAATACATGAGATAAACTGCAACTTCAACAACACCGAACACTCATTCACATATTGTTTGAACTATCCCTTTTATCATTCTCAAAATGACGTGGTTCATCAATCATTAAGCCATCAACACAGATTTTTTCGTCTTTTTCAGAAGGAAAACAAAGCCCTAATTACAACTAAAATCGAACCTATATAATATCATAGAATACTCCCCAAGACCGAACAGGGTAGACCTTTACCGAGCATGGTAAGGGATACAAAATATAAACAAAAAATTCCCCTTCAAGTGTGCAAAAATAGGGAATTTAAGTGTGAAAAGAAAATCAGTTATAAGCAAATAAGTGGGCATAGACTCATATCAGCTAACTTGAAACAAGCCACACTGTCATGACAATTCTGTGGACTTTGGTACGTGAAAGTACAGCTATTTCTAAAAACTGTTATCAATGATTTTTGCAGCAAGGATTCACAACTGCAACGGTAGGATACAGATCAAAATAATTGGATCATTCATTTGTATTTTACAGAGGGCTCACTCAACAATCATCAAGCTTGGAAGGATTTCAAACAATTTAGTCATTTCATCAAGTAAACATAAGCTTGAAGTCACAATTTAACATTCTACAAGATGCCGCAAGATGTCCAGAGAATAGCTAAGGTTAAAGGCTCACATACTGAAGACTCATCTTTCCTTAATTCCAGTAGGAATACCAACACATTATGAAACAAACCACCCCACAAATATTGACATTCATCTTCTAACTTTATATATTTTTTAATGCTGTGATTCTGACAATATCCTACGACTTAAGAGCAACTCAGTTTTAAGTTAAAGAATTACAGCAATGGTTCAGGCTTGTGATAATTTCAAGAGCAATTGAACATAGCAGAAGCTAGTTACGCATTAAAAAAAAAAAAAATTTAAGGTGCCGAATAGTCAGCCTTCACTTACTTTTTTTCCCCCTCCTTCTGAAGTTGTCTTTTTCCTTGAAGTTGCCTACTTGTGTTGGAAAAGAAAGTACTCCTATTACTACGAAAGTCTTCAAATAAAGTAGAGGAACTTTGACTAAACATAGAGGATCAACTAGAACAGAACCAATTTGAGGACCATGGGTAGTGGCCTCATATTTGCTCTGTCGTCCAACGTTCCATTGTGTAAATAGTGTGGGAATCTCCTCTTTCACAAGCTGCAACAGCCTCTGATGCTTTAAGTTTGACATCAGTTTGACCCACATTGGGTTTCATTGAAGGCATGGTTAAGTTTTGTAGCCCTAGGGGAATCACAATCAAAATTGGGTGGGCATGAATAATTTTCACACAAGCAGAGATGAAACCAACTTGAGCTATAAATATCAAAATTGTACGTACCATGTGTTCTTCCTACATGTCATGACGGACTGTCTATGTTCAGACGTGTCGTGTGGAGTTTCGGTGCACCATACAGGCCACCACTTTGTGTAATAGAGACATCACCTGTCCTTGAACCTTTAGTACTCTCATCCCTAATTATCAATTTCAACTCTGCTGAGTCCAGCCTCCTTTACCATACTTTCTCCCTCTGTTTCATGTACCCCATAATTTTCTACTATAAAATTTGTTTGCTTCATTTCTTGCATTCTTACAAGATCTGCGGTTCTGCCAGCAACTGCATAAATGCTAGAAATGAGCAGGGAATCTGTAGGATGCTCTGTATAAATGTTGTTTAGCACATCTTTCACACATTCCCCCAATTTAACATCTCCATAGACTCGGCAAGCAGAAAGCAGTGTACGCCACGCAGTAGCATCACCCTTAATTGGCAAGCTCTTGATTAGTTTATGTGCTTCATGTAGCATTCCTGCTCGACCCAAGAGATCAATAAGACATCCATAATGCTCAACCCGTAGTGAAAAGCCATATTCCTGAACCATGCGCTTAAAAATTTCCATCCCCTCAATTATAAGCCCTCCATGACTACACGCAGTCAGAATTGCCAAAAATGTGACTTCATTTGGTTTAAACCCCTCGTTCTCCATCCTATTAAAAAGTCTAATGGCATTCGTTGGCTGCCCATGAACTCCATGACCCGAAATCATGGCTGTCCAAGATTTCACATCTTTATCCTCCATCCTCTCAAATATCTCCATAGCCTCATCTAGAAAGCCACATTTCGCATACATATCAACAAGAGCTGTTCCAAGAACCGCATCCAGTTCTACTTTCTCCTCTTCAATGAAGCTAGTTATGTAACGAACTAGTTGTGTAGACCCGGATGCAGGACAAGCTGAAAGCAGCCCCGCCAAGGTAGAAGAATTAGGTTTCACTCCTTGAAGTCTCATTTGTTGTAGTAAAGCCATTGCTTCTCCAACCAGGCCATTTCTTGCATATTTGCCTATTAAACAGTTCCATAAGACAACATCCTTGTCAGCAAGGCCATCAAAAACTTTACGTGCCAAATAAATATGACCTGTCTTTGCATACAAATCAATCAATGCAGTAAGAACATTCAAATCAGAACTGAATCCAATTCGGATACAGTACCCATGAAGAGACTTCCCTACAACAAAGTTTCCTATATCACCAGCTGCTGACAAAAGACACAAGATAGTGGCAACACTGGCTTTAAGCCCACTCAAACACATCTTCCAGAACAAATCAAAAACCAAACTAGGTTGAGAAACAAAAAGATACCCGCCCATCAAAGTGTTGCACGACACCAAGTCATTTCCTTCGGGCAATTCATCAAATAGCTTATGGGCATCTTCAATTCTTCTGCAAACACAATAAAAATGCAAAAGGGTATTCTTCACATCAACAAATATCCTATTCCCAGACCTCACTGCAATACCATGGATCCCCTGGCCAACCCTAACCTCTGAAACTCGACCACAAGCTTTGAGCACGGTGATGAAAGAGAACTGGTCCAGCACAATTCCTCGATTCCTGAGTTCATTGAAAATGGGAAAAGCTTGATTGGGGGAATTGCTGATAGAATAGCCTCTAAGCATTGTATTGAACATGAAAAGATTTGGGTTTTGAATATAACTGAAAATGGAGGCTGCATAGTCCATATCAACGATTGAAGCTGCGAGGAGCTTGCTGAGAGTGAAAGGAACGTTTTCGAGAGCGGTCTTAACCATGTAGCCATGAATTTGATGGATTTCAGAGGTGCTTTTGCATGATTTCAATACAAGAGTGAGGTTTTGATGCAATGCATGTGACTGTGTACACAAAGAGAATGTTTTTGGTGTGGGACATAGCTGGAAACTGCGCCTCAGCCATAACGAGGCATTACCAAAATTCATGAATATGAAAGCCACAAATCTTCTTGCTTCGCCGCCGATAATCCCCAACACACGACGCACTCGCTCGCCAAAGACGCAACATCAACATTGAATTGCACTTTATTTGTATATATCTTGATCAATAATAAGGATTATATAAAATCTTAATTATTGATTTTAGTGTATTATATTGTTGTAATTTATTAAAAATTAATAATTAATTATTGAGTATAATCCAATAAATTATAAGTATTTGATACATAAAATTAATTATTAAGATTTATTGTAATATTTATTATTTTTATACAGATGTAAATTTATCATGTCTCAATTTTATTAATTGAATTTTTATTTAAAAAATTACAATTTTTTATAAGTTACTTACTTTATTTTAAAAAATAAAATAAAATAATCTAACACTACCTTATTAGTCCATGAGTTGTTAAACCGAATGCCAAGTCTTTCAAATATTAGTTTCAGTCACTTAAAAATTCATCTATTTCATATTAATTTCTAGATTTTTAAACGCAACACTAAGTCATAGCAATATTTAATATGTTTAGCAAGTTAGTCCTCAAGTCAAGTCTACTTATGTTAATGAAAGTGTCAACCTAATCTTGAGATGAGTAGATGACCACCAATAAGTATATCTTTCAACATAGCTAAGATGATGACATTTTGATAGAAATAAATTGGGTTTGGATTTATAATAATAACAACTTAAAATGCTACATCATAAAATCTGATGTAATATGTGAATTGGTTTTTAAAGTCCAAAAGAGAAAATATGAATACAGATTCATAACACGCCACATGGAATTAAAATTTTAAGACAGTAGCTGCATACGTGCTCTGGAAGTGCCATGAACTAAGATTCATCTTTCATGTCAAAACCTGAAATCATGGAATTATGTAGAGCAACTCATTCTCCAAATTCTGCGCTCATTAGATAGAGGGTTAGCTGTTTTTCCTGATCTAGCATCATTCCATGCTTTTGCAATTTTCTCTTCATTTCCTCATCCCCTTCATCGCACCTATTGTGCAATATTAGTTAAATGCATGGTAAAGGTTCTTAACATGAAATCCAACAATGAGATGACCAACCCCCCATGTAGGCTTGGTCAGAACCTTACATTTCTCTCGCATTATCTCCTTTTGCATTTTTGGTATTGCACATTGGTAGTTCTTCCCTATGAAGTACCGACACTTCAAAAATTCTAACGTGTCGTGTCCGACACTTCCCGACACTCCGACACTCTCCAACACTTCAACATGCGTTGTAGAAACTCAAAAAATGGTTCAAAGGTTGCGTTGCGTTGCATTTTTAGTTTCAACTATTAGATTCGTTGGATTATAATTACTATTTTATTGAGTTTAATATAAATATTTGAGATATCTTATGTTTCTTTGCAAAATTGATGGGTATTATAAGTTTAACTTTATTTTTTTATTAAATTATTGAATATTAAATATAATATACACTACATAAATAAAAAATATTATTTAATATCAAAACGTGTCCTAACGTGTCGAAATCTAACATTTTTTAAAATTAACGTATCAGAGTGTCGTGTCGTGTCACGTGTCCCGTGTCAGTATCGGTGCTACATAGGTTCTTCCCTTGAATATCATGGAACTTAACATCAAAGGACATTGGCTTAGATCAATCTTATGCTCTTCAACTCTCAAGAGAAAATTTCTGATGTCAACAAAAATATTGTACAAGGAATACAAACCCACCATGAACTTATGTTCCGTCAAAACAGAACCAGTTCAAATTTGGACTAAGTAAGGGGGTCTCTTTTAACGTTAAGATATCCTTCCTGGTATGGATGACCCCTAATCAGTTGGCCCATTAAGGCAGGCCGAAACCCCCTCATCTCATCCACGTCAGTCCCGCTAACTAAGGGTTACCAACCCTCCCTCCTTTCTGTCCCCACAGGACAATATCCTCAAAGTAAGACACCAAAATGTCTTACGTTGGGATACTACCTCCCTCGGATAGCCCGCAGACCCCCTAAATTGGAGCTTCTTCTCCACAGTTACAACAGCAGTGACTGCCACCAGCATAGCAGGAACTACATCGCTGTCAAGGCAGCAATGTTAGGCGCACATGGCACTCCTCAAGGAGAGTTGACCTGGCTCGCCCTCCCATGCGAGTAGGGCATCTTCTCCTCCTATATATACCCCTTCATCACCAGTCAAGGCAGATTCATCTTATGTACCGTTATCCTGTCAGTTTCTCAAACCCTTGCCTCAACACACACAAACACCACACCCCCCCTTCTTACAGAGTTGGACTTCACACCTGGGACATCGTCGTATAGATTGGTATCTACTTGTGTTAGCGACGATACCCATATAGAGATATCTATCCCCCTAAAGGAACATATTGGGCTTATAGCTCTCAACGATAAACTTAATAACTTAATATATAGATGTCTACTTGACAAAAGAAAGGCAACTAACATATTCAACATGCAACCCTTATAACATAAAAGAAACCCAACAGAGCTTTCAAAGCATAAACTTAATTTGAACCCAGAAATCATGTGCCAATTTCCTCTATGTAGTACACAAGTTACCTACCGAAATTCCAAACCCGTTAACAAACCAATAAAGGGTTGAGTTGAGTTGTTTCCTTTTTAGTCATACTTGATTAGTTAAACTGTTTTCATTTTTATGGATGTAAATAATTTCTTCACCTTATACAAATACTCAGTCACCATCATCACTATAAACCAATCTCTGGCCTAGATATGACTAATTAAAAATAAATGTTAAAGCTTGTCTATTTTGAGTGAAAACCTTATTTAATTTGTGAACGCGAGAAGAGACGAGACAGAGGGTAGGATTTGCAGTTTGCAAGTTCGCTTTGTAGTTACCAATAGGTTAATTGATGTTACTAATTATACCCAAGAACTGGTGTTAATTCATGCTCATATGACTTCAGTTTCAATGGGTTAAAAGAACCAAATTAAATTTATTTTTTACGACGGTTCTAGCAAAAAAAAAAAGTACTTGAGACACTTAAAACATGATTGCACATTCTCCATAAGGAAAAGAATGAAAAAGGTTTCCGCATTATCCCTCTGTTGTATCAACGCTTGAAAGCTACTACACGATTCAAGTTTTCAAATGATCGTGACAGTTTTATCACCATTGCCCCCTAAAATTTCAGCAAGGTCATGTTGAAGTTCTACATTGTTATAGATTGATCCAGTGCTACATATGCCTACAGATCAATAGAGACGTAAATAATAGAAAACATATCATGAACATAGAAAATAGACAAAATCACTTATATGTTCAATATAATTGAGCTATGAAACGATGTGTTAGCATCTTAGTAAAAGAAAGAGACACATAAATGGCATAACCTTAACAAAACAAGGATCGTTGATTCAGGGTCTATCATAAACGAGCACTTCACATGCTGAAGTTATATGCAAGGGACCCCTACTTGGGATACGTCTTATTATACTTTAATCAAATCACTAAAAGGCCAAAATGCTGCCACATCACTTGTTTGCATGAAGCACTTTCAAATCAGAAGGTTCAATTCTTCTATTCAATAACACAAATATTCTTGGTGGGATTCTTTTGAAAATTGCCTTTGTATTTTATGCCCAAAATAAAAGAAGGAATTCTTAATTTGGAGGGGTCAGCTTCAGAGTTTGAGGGGTTCATGTGCACCACGTTAGCTGATGTCAAAGAGCTAGACCAATCTCCATCACTTTCTGATATGGCTGAGGTTCCATTGTCCCCTCTTTAAGACAGAAGAAAAATAGAAGGTCTAAAAAGAGAAGAAAAATAATTATACAAATTAACCATTGGTTAAAGCACCTTTGAAAAAGGGGCAGCGATGACCCTATGCTGATGGTTAATTTGGCCTGGGGAATAAAGCAGGACTGCCCCATTGTCCTATTAAGGATAATAAAAAAACCTAAACAAAGACTTATCTTTGTAGAATATAATTATATTTTTATTATAAGGTAAGTTATTCTATCTACCTTTTTTTTCATACTTACCTTACTTACCACTCTCCAATATCATTAGATCAGAATCTCATCTAATCTTAACCATTTCTCTCTCCTTTTGAGATTTTAATGTAACGGTATTGAAAAATAGTAGATAAAGTAAGAATGAAAAAAAAGTAAGTAGAATAACCTATCACTTTCATTATAACGTATTTTTTTATTGACTTTATTCTAGAGCATACTCAAGATGGCAAAAGGGGCAAGAGAGAGAAGTTTAATAATAATCTTAGGACATGTAATTTTATATACAAATAGGAACAGTCACTGATTCCACCTTCCAAAATAGAGAACATTTCTTAACAACCAATAAGGTGATGAATGCATAAGGCAGAGATGGCTAGTCTCAATACTTTTGAGATGCATAGCCTCAACACTTTCTCCTCAAGCAGTTGCTCCTTTTTCTTCTTTAGATGAATGAAATTAAAAATTAGGAAGTATTTACTTTTGGTTACGTAAGTGTGTATGGTTAAACTCATTTAATAGTTGGTAACATGTCTTCCATTCAATTGTGATAATTTTAAGTTGTCATATACCAAGGATGCAAGATAGAAATAAAAGTGAAATTAACTTTAATTACATAATCAGCAACATACAAGATATATTTCGTTTTTTATAATTAAAGCAATTAAACTGAAACCAGAATTTATTCTTCTCTAACATCTTGCATTGAAAGAATGAGGTGGCTTTTGTCCCTTATCTACCTAAAATAAGCACAATTTCACGTCACCACCACATGCTTATTTGTTAGAATGTGACTAAAGGTGGGGTAAGTGAATGAAAGTATAGCCACTTGATGAAGATGTTGGGTAATCTTCCATTCTTCTTACATTGAATTCCTTTCTTTCTTTGCCGTATTGCTGATTTTTTTTGCCCAATCGTTTGGAAAGTGTGTTGGTTCTATTTTCTGCAAAATAGGGTACCATCAATGTTCAAACTTTGAGATTCTGGAAGTGCCTTTGTTTATGGGGTTGATCTCTTTTTAGACACTTGACGGAAGTAAAATCCCAACTGTACTTAATATATGGACATGAATTCCAAAGGATAGAAATATTCTTCACACAGAAAGTGTTGAAATCAGCACATACACAAACATCCAGTAGACCAAGCTTTGGTATTCCATTGGTGCTACCTGTTTCCCAGCAAATTTTGATTCAAAGAATATAATTAGATTGAAATTGGTCAATATGTACTAACTACCAATAGAAAAATAAAAAGGCAAGTTAATTACAAATTGGTCAATATTTAAATTACACACGTACCCTTCTTTACATTGATATGCAGTTATACACACTATCCAAATTGTCTATTATACAAATTCTCTTTCTATCATATAAGTTTTGTTATATGTTAAATAACTCTTGTAGTGGTGAAAAATAACTTTATATACATGTATATAATCTATGGTTTTACCTTTGTCCTAGTGCCAGAAGAGGCAAGAGAAATTGAAGCTGTCGAAGTTGATGCTGATGTGGTTGTAAGAGCAGACAACCCTACATTGTATGTCATAGATTCATCAGGCCGAAAGAGGCCATAGTTTCTTTCTGAGGTTGGTCCAGGCTTCATATCTTCATTGAACAATGCAAACAAGTACACTTCCAACCTCATTCTAGGACTCAGAGGTGTCCCTTCATTTGCCATTTGCCTTCTCAACAAGTTCCTGTTGTAAGTAGCAGCATTCTGTGGTGTGGCACCAACCTCATCAGAGTCTCCTTTTGAAGGCCAACCAGTCTCCGAGACCCTAACTTCTATCCCTTTGAAACCCATTCTAGCAATGGCAAATGCAACAGCATCTACCATAGCATAAAGCATATTATCATAGTGTAGATTGGTATAAGGGTCAACCATTCCTGCACTAGGATTAAATAACACATAGTCCAAAGAAATCCCATTGGGGTCATCCTTGTAAGCAAAATAAGGGTAGGCATTGATCCAAAAGGGAGTCTTAGTGCTTGACAAGAAGTTCAAGAACTGGTACATGATCCCAGAGATCTCACTTTTGAAACTACCAGATGAAGGAGGGTAAGATTGCTCAAGCACAGCTAAGGAACTAGGTGTTGAAACTTGGATGTTTGAGTAGCCTAACTGAGCTAGAGCATTATGAATGTTAACCACTGCTGGCACAAGATGTTGAAGAAGAGTGGTGTCATCATCAGTGAAGACCTCATTCCCAACTTGAATCCCCGTGATCTTTGTCTCAGGCAGGTACGGTATGATGTGGCTGTTTACCCAATCAAGTGCTTGTTGAGGATCATCCAATTGGCTTAGTATTTCGTTTTCCACAGTTACAATGATTTCAATGTTTGAATTAGCAAAAGCACTCAGAATCTGAGGATTGGTGTCGTAAATTCTTGTTTTTGTGAGCTTAATGGCGCTCAACAGTTCTAGGACTTTATCTGGCGGAGGCAAATTGTTAGCCACTTGGCCATAGTTGATTCCAAAAGATTCAACACCTCGAAAAAGTCCAATATCTGTGATTGCACAATGAACGAAATGTGTTAGTACAACTCAATATTGCTCAAGATATTAGAGCTAAAAAGTAAGAACGAAAATGCACCAAATGGAATGCAAAATATAAAAAAAAAAACAAGCATGGAAAACAGAACGAAACAGAACAAGTAGGGTACCTGCAGAGAGAAAAAATGCAAGGAAAATATAGCCAATAGCCATTGTTGGGATGCATGTTGCCATTGTGACAAAAGGAGAGACTATGAGATTGTACTATTCCAAAATGGCAAAGAGAGAGGATAGAATAGATATAGAGCTATTCTTTGCAATGGAATTCCTTTCTTTTCTTGTTTGAATAATTTGGAGGCAGTGAGGGACAATGTAAATGAGAGGATTTGTGTTTGGTTCGTTAGAGGGCATTAGCTTGCCTTAGCTGTATTGCATTTGCTATTACCCCCTCAAGGTCCTTTCAATTGGCTTGGTTTCCTCTTATATATATATATATATATATATATTCTTAACGCTGCATTCTTTTGGACTAGGTTGTCTCTTTCCAACCCACGTCAACTTCCAATTTTCCTTTTGACCTCAATGCCCTTTAGCCACTTTCTTCAAACAAAAGCAAAGAGAAATCCCACTAGTTGGTTAAATATTGGAGCCTCAGAGGCAAGTCATTGCAGGATCCCAAAATTTGAGGTAAGGTGAAAATTTAGTCGACCTTAATGATGAGAGATTCCATATTAAACTAATTTATCTCTATATGTACTTGTTTATTACACCACTTAGGATGGCACTCAGGAACCGTGTAGATATAGTGCTTTTGTGTGAAAAAAGCAAATAGGTCTGCTGGAGCTTACCCTTTTTGACTTGGAGATGCCTTCCATAATGAAAATTTTGAACAATTTTATGCAAATTGATCCTTTTCTTCTCAGTAAACAATCACACATCCATGTAAAATGTATTGAATCATTTTCAAACAAAAGCCTAGATCATGTCTCTGACCTCAGACATCCATTTAAATGACACACAACTTTTCATTGCAGATCGTATATCTTTCTCTGAAATGATAACTTTATTTGCTTTTGTATGATGGTTGAAATGTTTTGTTGAATATCAGGACTAGTGATTCTTCGATGAAATATTTTGATTTATGGATGTTTATCAGCTTATGCCACTGCTCTTTTCACATCGGGATAAGGGCTGATTATTATGGGATAAGACAACTTTTTAATGTGAATCCATTTTGTGCTGATTCTTTTTTTAATGTGGACGGAATGTTGAAAATTTTATGTTTTGATAGATAGCATATTGTAGTTTTATTGAAAGTATCGTTCAAGAAAGGTGTCAATATAGGTTTTGACACGCGGGTCGACCTGCGACACGACACGAAAATTCATGTTCGAGTTAATCCGCAAAAAAATTCGTGTCGTGTTCGTGTCGTAAAAAATGACACGTAAAAAATTCGTATCATGTTCGTGTTGACGTATTCGTGTTCTTGTGGACCCGTATTTTTTTTTAATTTTTTTTATTATTTTTTTAATTTTTTTTAGTATCGATCCATTTTGACCTCTATTTTACGTGTTATTTGTGTCGTATCGTGTCAGTGTTGAAGATTTTGACACGAATAAAAATTCGTCTCGTGTTAGTGTTAATGTATTCGTGTCGTGTCGACCCGTTTTGACACCCCTAAGAAGTAGAGGTATTAGTCAAGATTTTAAGGTGCCATACTATTATTTTATTATTTGAATTTTATTTTGATTTATGTATAATTTTTTATATTATTTAATTTTATTATTATATTATTAAAATAAATTAAATTATATAAATTTAGGAACGAATTATAGAGAAAACTAAATAAAATAATATTTTTTTGATAATATAATATATAAAGGTAATATGATTTGACACAAAAAACAAAGCATTAATCCTTATTTTATTTTTATTTTTTGGAAAATAGCATTAATCCTTATTTATATTGTATGGGAGATCCTAAAATAAGAAAATAAATAATTAAATTTAAGAAAATAATTTAGAGTAGTCTCAAATATAAAAGATGTGGAGTCGGATCAAAAATGATAATATTAAAAAAAAAAATCGTCAATATATACATATATATGCAGGTTATGTTTTAGAAGTAATGGTATTTGATTTATTTATTTTTCCCAACAACATACGCATAACATAGAAAGTGGCAAAAGGAATAGAGTTGTGTCAGCTTGCCTATATTTCTAGCTTTTAAGCTAAAATGAAAGGTTGATATAAATAGTTTGAACAGTAAGCAAAGGTAGTAAATAAATAAATAAAGCAAATATGCACGTGGGTTGGTTAAGGACGGAACCCAAGAAAATTGAAAAGCAAATCAACTTATATTAAGTTGGGTTGAGTTGATTTTAATTAAAAAAATATATATTGATGACTTAAACTGAACCGACCTGGTATGAAATTGGTTGGTTCGTTGAGTAGTTGGGTCATTTTTTTTTTTCTTTCCCTCAAGTAATACAACCGTAGGTCAAATTCAATGAAGGAAATTTATGTTAAAACTCACAATTTTCATTAGTTATTTAATTTATGATACTTTCTATTTTACACGAGAGAAAAAGGCTATAATATTAATATTAACCGGTTTTTAAATCATATTATATATGTATATATATGAGCTTATAATATAGACTATTTTTATTGGAATCTCTTTTAAATTTATCAAAATATTTTCAGACTTTCAAGTTGTGACTTATGATAGCAAATCATAAGTTAATGCTTAAAATCCTTTTCTCCACGTTAATTAGAGATCTTACAAGACTCATCTAGAGAATATAATGAACATGGATATGCAGCAAAGGATAATTATCTCTTATAACCTTTCCGATGCACAAGTATAAATATAGAGTATTAACGGAACAAGTATTTTTAAAGAAAAATACTTTAAATTAAAAAAAAAATTTTGATTATTATATAAATTAAAAAAAAATCAGAAAAATTTAATAATTTTCTCAAAAATTAAAAAAGTAACATTTAAAAATAATTTTAAAAATTTATAGCATAAAAGTACTTGGAAAAACTTATCTAAAGATCACACCATTAGATAAATCAGAAAAGGGGGAGAATCAATTAACGAATTAACGAAATGGATTAAAAGTAATTATGATAGTCTTAGGCATGGAAACAAAGATGAATCAGAATGCACATGGAATGACCTCGCACTTGAAGATGCACCTCTTTTTCTAAGACAAATTAAGAATTGGAAGTAGTAGGTTAGTAGTGACAAAGACATGGTGATTGTCAGCTAGTAGCTAGGCGTGAATCGACCATTAACAAAGTGTCTGGTGGTGGCTAAGGATCCGTGAAGGCTAAGGTTTAAACGGATGCTAGACGGAGTTTTTTTTTTTTTTTTTTTTTAATTTTGAAGATGTTCAAATGAGTGTGAAAACGAAATTTAGAAATTGTGTATAAAGTAAAAACGACATTATAATGTAATTGGCTGTTGTTTGAGATTTCTATTTAAAACAAACGAGTTTCTTATGTTACATAAGACAATTTTATCTTATGCAACACACAAAAAAATAATTTGGACCCGCTAAAGAGGAGAGAAAGAGAAAAAAAAAAGTGGATCCGACCGACTTTTTGTATGTGCATAAGATAAGATTATCTCATGTAACGTGAGATACATATTTCCCTTAAAACAATTATGGTATGTTTGGTACACAATATAAGATAAGACTTGATAGTATAAGACCTGATAATATAAGACCTGGTTATATTTTAATCTTATTCAGCGTTTGACATGATATTGTATAAGATAATATATTGTAAAAGATAATATCATCCAATGTTTGGTAATGCATTGTATAATACTATATAGGATAAAAATAAATATTTTTGACAAAAATACATTTTAATAATGAATTTATATAATTCTTTCAAAAATCAGATGATATTAATTTGTATAGAAATCTGTTGACCAGTGTGTCCAAAAATATTATTAATTTTTATAAAAATAAAAATCTCCGATATTTTAAAAATTTATGTATTGAAAAATTATTTTTTATTTTAATATATTAATATTAAAATAATATATTATTTCTTGATAATTGCATTGGTTAATACATCAATCACTTATCAGTCCTAATCTTATCTTCCTAGGCCTGATTAAGTTATACATCATTTTGATGTATAAAGGGATCATGTTGTATAAGCTTATACTATACGATAGTCACACCAAACAACTAAAAATATCATAACATATAATATAAGCTTATACTATCAGACCTTATATATACATTAACTTCACACACACCAGATCGAATTTACTGAGTTTTACCGGAACTGACCTAACAACCTAAACCAACCCGAAAATATGATGGTCGAGTTTATCTGAAGTTACGTGCAATGCTAATAAAGCTTGTCAATTAAAATTTACATGACACTAGTATATGCTAATCATCGCTCATAATTAAAGCGTCATTAAGCCAATTGATTAAAAATTTAATTAAACACATTGCCCAACATGTTGGTCCAAAAGAGATCCTGTATTTGGGTTCAAGCCAATTAATTACATTATTGTTTCATTTATCTTTTATTTAAATCTCAAAGAAGTAGAATTTGAGTCGGGAATTTATTAACATGATTAAATTCTCGATATAAACCCAATTATAGAGCTATTGCTTAATTTAGAGGAGTGGGAATACTTTCACGTGCATATATTGATGAGTAGAGCATGTTATTAAAAGTGTTAGAAATATATTGTAATTAGGATTTCCTTATTTCTTATGTAATTAGAGTTTCCTTATTTCTTTTGTATTAGGTTTGGGCTTAGCCCATTAGAGTGTCTATATATTGTACATTCTTCATCATATCAATATACACATACTGTTTATTTCAAATGTTCTTCTCTTCTCTCTCGTTATTTAACATGGTATCAAGAGCTTAAGGAACTTTGAAATTTTTTTTTCCGATGAACCCATTGTTCATCGTCTTTTAAATTTTTTTTCTGGAACTGTCGCGCTGTCAGTTTTCGGTACGTTTTCTTCCGCGTTTAAGGCTTTTGTCTACGTCAACCACCACCATCCGGTGGAGTTTTCCGGCGAACTGTATACCGACGTGCTCGTCTTGGAAGCACGAACTCAACGGCACCGGCCACACCCTCAACGGACCTCTCACGCGCCCTCACGCGCGCGTGCAAGATCCGGTCTTCTCCTCCACCAAGGCGGCGCGTGGGACCTCCTCTCCGGCCGCGGCTGGTTGTGTTCTCTTCGTCTCCCTGTGACGGTTCTGGATCTGGTCCTGGTTCTGTGTTTGGACTTCGTTTTGTATTGACGTCAGATTCCTCTTCTACCGGTTAGTTGTGTGATCTCTCCTTTTTTTGATTATTTTTTCTCTTAATTATGGACTCTCCTGTCTCCAATGACTCTGGTACTCCGGCTGAGAAAAAGTCGGACTCTGCTATTTTTTCAAATTATATCCTTGCTCCGTTGAGTGTGGATAAATTGGATGGTTCCAACTATGATACTTGGTCTTCTGATCTGCGACTTTGGTTGGATGGGCAGAATTATACATCTCATCTCACCACTAAGGCTGAATTTGTGGCGGAAAAGGAGCGCACACGGTGGAAAATGATTGATGCTCAGCTGTGTAGCCTCATTAAAGCTACTCTTCATCCGTCTATCAAGCAGATTTTTCGACCTGCTGTTACTTGTGAAGCTATTTGGAGTCAGGCAAAAGCATTTGTGACTTGGTGGTCTGAGAAGCAAACATCAGGTCCTACTGCATCCATTGCTCCCACTGGTAATTCTGGTTATTCTTTTGCTGGCATATCTCAGTTGCACTCTATTGGCCCTTGGACTCTAGATTCTGGGGCTTCTGATCACATTTATGGTAATAAGTCCTTATTCACTTTCGTTTGTACTACTGGTTCTTTTCCCACTATTACTATGGCCAATGGGTCTCTGGTCCAATCAAGGGGGATTGGCACGGTTTTTCTTTTACCTAATTTATCTCTGGATCATGTTCTATATGTTCCCGATTCTCCTTTTAACTCACTTTCTGTTAGTCGGTTGACCAAATCCATTGACTGTGTTATTTCTTTTACAAAAACCTCTGTCATCTTTCAGGATCGGAGTTCGAGGAAGGAGATTACCAAAGGATGTGAGTCTCAGGGCCTCTATCAACTAGTTCTCTCTTCTTCAGCCTGCTCCACTGTGGATTCTCCTCTTACTATCCATGCTCGTCTGGACCATCCTAGTCTTGCAAAGCATCAGAAGATGGTTCCCCATTTATCATCTCTTTCTACTTTAAATTGTGAGTCTTGTCAATTTGGGAAACATACTCGTAGTATGTTTTCGAGTCGTCTTAGTCGTCAAGCTGTTTCTCCTTTTTCTGTGGTCCACTCTGATGTTTGGGGACCAAGTCGTCATTCTTCTACTTTGGGTTTTAACTATTTTGTTACTTTTATTGATGATTATTCCAGATGTACTTGGTTATTTTTAATGAAAAAGCGATCTGAGTTGTTTTCTATTTTTCAGTTATTTTATAATGAAATAAAAAGTCAATTTGGTATTCCTATTCGTACTTTTCGTAGTGATAATGCTTGTGAGTACTTATCTCATCAATTTCAACAATTATTTTCATCTCATGGCATTCTTCATCAAACATCTTGCCCTCATACACCTAAACAAAATGGTGCAGCCGAGCGCAAGAATCGCCATCTGGTTGAAACCACTCGTGCCTTGTTAATTGATGGTAATGTTCCATACACATTTTGGGGTGATGCTATACTTACTGCATGCTATCTCATTAATCGCATGCCATCATCTGTTCTCAATCATAAGGTACCTCACTCTATTTTATTTCCCCATCAAGTTTTATATCCTTTAACTCCACATGTGTTTGGTTCTACGTGTTTTGTTCATCATCTTGGTCCAAGTTTGGATAAATTAGCTCCCAAGTCTCATAAATGTGTTTTTCTGGGTTATCCTCGGTCTCAGAAGGGTTACCGTTGCTACTCTCCCACTTTACGTCGATACTTTATCTCGGCGGATGTCTCCTTTTTTGAATCAGTTCCCTTTTTTGGATCCTCTACTACTCCTGTGGATACTGATTCTGTATAGTCGTCCTTCCCAGGTGACCTTCTTTACCTTCCGTCTTTACCCGTCCAAGTTTCTGACTCTCCTTCTATCACCTCTTATGCTGATGAGATCGAGCATAGTTCGTTAGATGTATCTGTGGACTCACATTCAACTGCATCTCCTCCCACGGCTTCGGTTCCACCTTCGGATAGTGACCTTCCCATTGCTCTTCGTAAGGGTACTCGTGATACTCGCCCTCCGGCCAGGTATACAGTCAATTTTTAGTTATCATCGTCTTTCTCCATCATATTTTGCTTGCCTTTCCTCTTTGTCCTCTATATTTTTTCCTAAGAGCACAGGTGATGCACTTTCACATTCGGGATGGAGACAAGCTATGATTGATGTAATGAGTGCTCTTCATCATAATGGCACATGGGACCTGGTGCCTCTTCCTTCTGGAAAATCTGTGGTTGGTTGTAGATGGATTTTTGCTGTTAAGGTTGGACCCGATGGTCAAGTGGATCGTCTTAAAACTTGCTTGGTGGCGAAGGATTTCACTCAGGTCTTTGGCTTGGATTTTATTGATACTTTTTCTCCTGTGGCGAAAATGTCTACTGTTCGCCTTTTTATTGCCATGGCTGCTATTAGCCATTGGCCTCTCTACCAACTGGATATCAAGAATGCTTTTCTTCATGGTGATCTTGAGGAAGAAATTTATATGGAGCAACCTCCTGGATTTGTTGCTCAGGGGGAGTCAGGTCTTGTTTTTCGTCTTCGTAAGTCTCTCTATGGCCTCAAACAATCTCCAAGAGCTTGGTTTGGTAAATTTAGCAGTGTTGTTCAACAATTTGGCATGACTCGGAGTGCAGCTAATCATTCTCTCTTTTATCGTCATTCTGCTTCTGGATCTATTTATCTGGTGGTATATGTGGATGATATTGTCATCACAGGCAATGATCAGCATGGGATCACTCGATTGAAACAACACTTATGTCATCATTTTCAGACTAAGGATCTTGGAAAACTTCGATACTTATTAGGAATCGAGGTGGCCCAATCTAAAGCTGGTGTTGTGATATCTCAGAGGAAATATGCTCTGGATATTCTTGAAGAAACTGCTCTATTAAATTCAAAGTCTGTTGATACTTTTATGGATCCAAGTATCAAGCTTCTACCAAATCAGGGGGAGCCCTTTTCAGATCCTGAGCAATATAGAAGATTGGTTGGAAAATTGAACTACCTCACAATCACTCGGCCTGATATTTCCTTTGCAGTTAGTGTTGTCAGTCAATTTCTCAATTCTCCATGTCAAGAACATTGGAATGCAGTCATTCGTATTCTTAAGTATATCAAGGCATCTCCAGGGAAAGGCCTTGAATATGAAGATAAAGGTCATGATAAAGTGGTTGGGTACTGTGATGTTGATTGGGCTGGTTGTCCAACTGATAGGAGATCTACTTCTGGGTATTGTGTCTTTGTTGGAGGCAACTTGATTTCCTGGAAAAGTAAGAAACAAAGCGTAGTTGTCAGATCAAGTGCTGAAGCAGAATACCGCTCCATGGCGACTACTACTTGCGAGCTCATCTGGCTTAAACAGCTTCTCAGAGAACTTAAGTTTGGAGACACTGGACAGGCAACTCTCATTTGTGATAATCAAGCAGCTCTACACATTTCATCAAATCCAGTGTTTCATGAAAGAACCAAGCATATAGAAATAGATTGCCACTTTGTTCGAGAAAAGGTTCTTACTGGTGAGATTAAAACTAGCTTTGTACCCTCTAATGAGCAATTAGCAGATGTGTTTACAAAATCTTTGAGGGGCCCTCGAATAGAGTTTATATGTAACAAGCTTGGTGCATATGACCTATACGCTCCAGCTTGAGGAGAAGTGTTAGAAATATATTGTAATTAGAGTTTCCTTATTTCTTATATAATTAGGATTTCCTTATTTCTTTTGTATTAGGTTTGGGCTTAGCCCATTAGAGTGTCTATATATTGTACATTCTTCATCATTTCAATATACACATACAGTTTATTTCAAATGTTCCTCTCTTCTCTCTCGTTATTTAACAAAAGGAATGATATGTACAAATATTTTCATGAAGTAAATTATCCTTGGTTTGGTTTGGTTTTTATTATTAGTACTCTTATATTGCAAAGCAGTTTGGTACTTTGATTAGTGATTACATTGTCCTTTTCACTTTTACCTTAGTTGGTTAACTGTGTTCTAAAGTTGCAATTATAAATTGTTGGTTACGTCAAAATCTTACTTGACAAAGTCCGGTGTGGATTGAAATCAAACCAAACCATGGTACGAGGCAAGGTAATAAGTAGAAAAAATTGCACCTTAACTAATTATTAATAATTATAATTTTTGTCCTAGTGTTCAATTTAATATTGTTGTGATTATGTTATATCCGAGGTCATGGGTTCGATACCCTAGGATGACACATTGAATAAGGTATGTGTTGGGAGATTGTTAGTGAAGCCAACATTTTGTCTTAAAGAGACCTGATGCAAGTTAAAATCAGATCGAATCATAGCATTTGAACTGATAAAACTAACAGCTATAATATTTGACCTAATGGTAAATGCTTGAATTAAACTAATTTTGTCAGCTGTATATTTAACCTATTAATAATAATGTAACCATAAGAGGGATTCTTTTTAAGTGCCCCAAGAGTATATAACTCAGTGCTCCCCTAATCTATATAAGGAAAATTTTATTTCATTTGGATCCAAATGTTTTTTTTCTATTGAGTACTCAAATTTTATCCTTTTTTAGGAGGGATGTTGGTACATCCACGGTATAGAAGAAGGCGAAGCTCTCCCACCAGAGGCTCCCTCTGGCCACTTAAACTAATAAGTAGGTCCAAATTAATAATATTGTTATTCTGCACATTATCTTAAAGTCGTGAAACAATCATTTTGTCAATAATTCTCAATTGAGAATCATTCCGTGGCGTATATTTTTCTTATTTTGAATGGAAGAAACTCTAACAAAAGGCAACAATTTACAGATTCAATATAGTTTCAGATGATATTAGAGAATATGAACATAGAATCATCACCGACATTAACAACTGCAATAATGGAAATTAATAGTCTTGGAGATCAGAATATTCATGCATCGTTTATTCTCAGTTATACTTTATATCTAATCATTCATCAATCAAGGTGATGCTAAAAGATTGCGAATTTGGGGATATGTCGGCATTTGAGTTAGATGCCAGACTGCCAGTTGGAAAGTCCAAACACTAGCAAAATCTTCTTTTTACAACTAATAAATATAAACTTTATAGTAATGCAAAAATAATTCTGTTACTCATACTGATTTTCTATTTTTTATTCATAAAAAATAATTCCTATAAAATACTATACTATAGTTTATCTTATAATTTAACTTGAACAAATATGTTAAATCAAATTCTTTTTTATGTTTTACAAAAATCAAATATGGATTCTTCAAAGAGTTTAAAATAAAAATGAAATTGACGCCGAAAGCGCATAAAAATATCTGGCTAAACAGAAAGTTGAACACATGTCCAACCCCACTAACACAGCTGAAATTTGATGTCATTGTAAAAGAGTATACTACTAGCAAATAAAATTACAAAAAAATTTAAAATGAGTTCTATATTTTTTCTGACAAGATGAAATAATTTTGATTTTTTTAATAAAAATGCATGATACGACCAAGTCACTGAGTCGTCGATTTTGGTCAAATTTTGACCGAGTCCGATATATGACCAATTCGATGTTTAACTCAAACTGGTCTAATGACCAATTGTTGGGTTCTGAGTCGATGTAGCCGAGTGAGTTTCATAACACTCCTTTCATATAATGTCAAAAAAATCTACAATACTATCATTATATCTACAACCCACCAATAAGAACATAACAAATTAGCTGACATATTTTCTGAAAACAGAAAAAAAAAATTATATATTTTCTTGAAATATATAATTTATAGTTTTATTTTAAACTATTATTATATTAAGAAAAAAATATTTTTATGTTGTAGGAGAGTATTTTTTTTTCCTACACAAACATTAATTTTTGTATTATTTTTTTATTTTATTTTTCTAAACATAAGTGGATCTCACATACAATTGTCTCTATGACATGATAAGGTTCTCTCATATCACGTGAAACTAAATCCCTTGTACTAAATGCTCAAAACCACGGTAGTACTTGAAATATTCTCGTAATTTAGCAACTCTGACCAGAACTTACTTTAGCTTGACTTTTGTTGGAAATTGTGTTGAAAAAATGACGGAAAAAAGACACATGAGTTCTTATCGCAAGTTTTTTTTTTTTTTAATTCTCTTTTATTATCGCTTCTTTTGTCCTTTGTCAGTTGTCACCATCTGTTCCCTTCACAAAATTTACTTTAAATGTCGTTGTTATTTTTTTTTTATTTTTTTTTTGTATACAAAATGTCGTTATTATTGTTATCACCCTTGCCACCATTGTCATTCTAGTCATCGCTCTCGGCATGAAAATATTTTAAGTGATCCTCTTATATTTAGATCTATCTAATAGAAACAAGACACAATGTTAACATGTTTGATGAGAAGAGAATAAAAAAATAACTCCAATACTTTGCTTATGTATTAATTAATCGAAATACATGGTCAATAATTTATTCATAATATATGATAATAGTATATATTACTCATGCAATAGGAGCACTAAAAATACTATCCACCATCTCTCACTAATATTAATGTTGAGAACAGGTCAGATATTCTATTGGATGCTAATTAATAGCTTGACATCATGATGACATGTTTACTATATAAAGTCAAGTTGAAAAATTTAAATGAAAGTTTAACCACTAAAGAAACTTTAGTGAAGATTTTAGGGGACGATTCGAATGATTAGAGCAACCTCATCATGGGGTTTGGATAGGGAGAAAGATTAAATTGCCACATTTTTTAAATAAAATATTTATTTGACGAATATGTTGTTAAAATGTCATATTTTAGGACGGGTTGTTAGTTGTGATGGATCAAATTTGTCATGTGTTGTGCGAGTAAGGATTCATCGTCCGAAACATCAAGTATACACTTGCTATTTTTTGACAGTAGATACTTGCCCATGCAACAAGTGGCAAATAGACATGATGAGTTGCTTTTATACTGAGAACAAGTAACCCAATAGGTCAAACGAAATGGTCAAAAAAGGTTGAACGCGTCAGATTAATCCGCCAAAACGAGGTGGCATTTAGGTTGTGTATTTTAACTCACCAACCCAAATAACCAGCTTATATGCTGGATAGGTTAAAATAGATTATAAGTGTGGCGAGACAGAGCAAGTCATCCAGCATGTAATTGTTTTAAAACAAATATATATTAAATATTAGATTATGACTTGATTGGTCTATGTGAATGGCTATTATGTGAGACAAACTATTTTTTTAGGATCATAATATTATTATTTTACTGCAAAGGTTTTTTTTATTCAATAAAAAAAGAAATTAACATAAAAAGAGATTAACATCAAAAATCAAGAGGCTTCCATTAAAAATATGGAGAATCAAATTGGTCAGGTTGCTAGACAATTAGTTGAGAGGACTCCAAGTACCGTTACAAGCGACACAGTTATTAATCTCAGGGAACACTGCAACGCCATCACTACAAGTAGTGGGATAGTGATTCAACTTATGAAAAAGCCTGTAGTGGCACCGAGCAATGACACTAATGCTGAGAAGGAGAGGACTACTGAAGAAAAAGAAGATGTTGATGAGGATGTCATCATTATAGGCAGAGAGCTGAATGAAAAAGCTAACATGTCGAGGAGGAATGTGAAAAGGAATGTTGAGGAGCAAATGAAGAAGCTACTTGAGAACAATCCTTATTTTAAAGCTCCTTAACCTCAAAGATTAAAGCAACAAGCTCAGAAGCAGTAGTATTCTAAATTTTTAGACATGTTCAAGAAGCTACATATCAACATCCCCTTTACGGAGGCTTTGGAACAAATGCCTTCGTATGTTAAATTTCTGAAGGAGATCCTAACTAAGAAGCGAAAGCTCATATCAGAAGGATCCATTATCTTGATAGAGGGATGCAGTGCAATCATGCAAATGGAGTTACCTCCCAAATTAAATGATCCAGAGAGTTTCAGTATTTCATGCACGATTGGTTCTGTGACAATGGATAGAGTTTTATGTGATCTCTCCACCAAGAAAGATAATCGTTAAGTGGACAAGTTCATTATTCCAATGGACTTTATTATCCTGGACATAGAAGAGGACGCCATTGTTCCCGTGATCTTTGGAAGACCCTTCCTAGCGAGCTTGATCGTTGTGCCAAAGGGTGAGTTAATCTTAAGAGTGGAAGGAGAGAAAGTTATTCCAAAAGTCTTTGAAAAAGAATCTCCACCACTGACAACTCAGTCAGAGGAAATCTTCTTTATTGATGAGAAGAAGGTAAAGGAAGAAGACAATAATGATCATCAGCCAAAAAGAGTTGCAGGCCGAAGCTGAAGATGGAAAAGCCTAGAGCTAGGGAAAACTTGTCAAAACTATATTCAGAGTTCTTGAGGCCACTCCTTCTCATCCATATGCATGTGAGTACTACTATGGCAAGGCACTTTTTCTTAGAAAAGGGATAGTGTCATCACTGATTTACAATTACCAGCCACCATGACCACAGAGCTGCCACGTCAAGGTCATGATGTTAAACAAACACTTGTTGGGAGGCAGCCCAAAGGATTTATGCTTTTATTTGTTTTACTTCATTTAGTTTTTGTTTTCGTTCTTTTTGTTTTATTTCTTTTTATTTTCTGATCTCCATGGTGATCTACATTAGACGATTTTCTGATGTTACTGTTTATTATCATTATTATTATACGCTCATTTTTGCTAATGTGCAGTTATTGTTGAGGACAACAAATTTCTATAGCTGAGAATGGGGAGCACTATCGTATACAGTAGCATGACCCCTGCTGAGCACCTAATGCAAAAAAAAATTAATGGGGAGGTTTCTGCCAACCTTTCTTTTCATTTTTTTTTGTCTTTCCTTTCTGGTTGATTGCTGTTTTGAGCTGAAATTGTGCAAAAATGAAGGAGTTGATAGGGAAGTTAGTCAGTGATTTGGATTTATAATGTGATGACTTATATCATGTTTTGATTTTGTGAATGAGCACTGATTGTGTTAGTCAGCGAGTAGATCACATTTCCTCACGAATTTGCTCGCTTCTGCGAGCAAACGCAGCGAGCATGTCCTTTATGAAAGTCCATGGATCTTTTTGCTAAATGAGGCATGTAATAGGGTTTTTGAGACACTTTTTGACTGCTTGGAGAGGACGAAGAGCAATTTTCAGAGAAAAGAACGTAAAGAAAGAGTCAAAGCTTCACCGTGGATACTGTTTAGTCAAGTTTCTTTATGAATTCTCATCTTTTTTTCATATTCTGTTTTGGTTTCTATGAACATATTAGGCTAATTTTTTTATTGTAGTTGGGGTTAGATGGAACCAATGGATTTCTAGTGATACTTACTCTTTTTTTGTAATTGATATTTATTTTTATGTTATGCAATTAATCTATTTTTCATTCATGGCTTTGTTTATGAACTGATCACTCATAGATTATGAATCTTGCATGACAATAGGGATGTTGGTGTAGGATTTCGATTGATTAATTGCTAGATTTTGCTTGATCCACGGATAGACTTGTGAAACCCATGACTTTTAATTCTTATTCTTAATGGTTGCCATAGGAGAGATTATTAAGGGATTGGAATTTTGAATAGGGTAAATGATGGAAACACCAAGGGATTTGGTTTTAATTAATCATGAAAGAATTGAATTAGTTATAGGAAATGGTAGGTTCATTAGGAAGACATCGGAGATATCAACACCCTAGCTACGCTTTGCATTCTTGATTTCACACCATTCTTGATTCTTGATTCTTGTTCTTGTTAAATAGTTGTTAGTTTTAGTTTGCATTTTATATTTATTTATTTTTTGGATTGCTCCACTGGTTTCCGGGGCTTCGCCCCGACTATGTCCAGTCCGACCCGGGTAGGTTACCTAGCATTGGCATGTGAGTCTCCCATCGAGGATTTTCTGCATACACAAGGTCTCGAGCTCGAGTCCTTGCTTAAGCGAACCCAAGTACCTTACCACTTGAGTCAACCCTCGTTGGTTGCATTTTATATTTCAATCATATCCCCAACAACTTTTACGATCGATCCAACTTTGATTGCATAGATAAATCATTGCTTGATAGATCAATACTCGTGAAAACGATATTTTACTTATCACTTTATTAGTTTATTACTTATATGACCTGTATATTTGCTGTGATCGCAACACTATAAGAAGGCGCAGCAAAGCCATAATTAAAACTTAAGTGAACTAGTCTTATCTCCGGAGACAGACAACAAACCATGGCGATTAATTGAGAATGTGCCCGAGTTTGACCAAGTCATGCTAAATTTAAAAAGGTACAACATTCGTTTATACATAAATTTTGTTTTTTATTGTTATTTTATGGATATGCATTTTTCTGTCAATGTAGTGCATTTAAGAAAAAAATTCCTTTAGATACGTAATATTCCCTAAATTCAAATCTGAAAATTTAAGACAGCAAGCATATTTGATCTTTAATCACTACGTCATCCCTTAAACTTTTATAGAAATTAAGTGGATAAGGGAATGAAATTATGTGTGTGGGTGATGAGACGTAGGTGTTCTTATATCTTATACTTCCTTCTTTTGTTAATGCTTTTTTGTTGTACCGAAATAGGAAGGTTCGAACTTAGAAACGTATATGTTTTCGCAATTTTTTTTGAATTAGATGTTGATTATATTATAGGAGATAAAATTATTTCTTATACACACATAAAAGTATATAAAGCCATACATATGAGACAATGCGAAGAGAAAATAGAGAAAAAAAATATAAATCTCATATATTTTTATGTGTGTATAAGAAATAATTTTATTCCCTATATATATATATATATATATATAAAGGAATGAAATCTTTTCTTCTTCAACTTGGTCAAGCTACAATTGGATCGATCTGCGCTGCCTTTGAACATAATAACTATATGTTTTAAAA
This sequence comes from Gastrolobium bilobum, assembly GCF_033153095.1. NCBI lineage: Eukaryota > Viridiplantae > Streptophyta > Magnoliopsida > Fabales > Fabaceae > Gastrolobium > Gastrolobium bilobum. The sequence continues at coordinate 109,036 of NW_026896022.1, forward strand.
AGAAAAAAACAAAATTGATCAGAAGGCACTTGTATATGAATTTGTAGATATTAATCATATTAATAATGATAAAAGAAATGTTTAACAAATTTATAAAACTCCATTACTAGCTACTTAGCTAGGATTATTTAATTTATTTTCCCCTTCCTTGAAGTGTATCATATATAAGAAATTAAATCCTTAAACTCTCCCCCACATAATCCTATCCTGTTTATCTGTTATTAACTCGAATGAAAATAAAACTATAATCGTTTTAAAAAGAAATGCTTAAAACACTAATCTACGTAAATCAATCTTTTAGTTTGACACATAATGTTGACAAACTCAGCAAGTGCACCGGTCGTACAAGTAATAAAGTGATAAAGTAGAGTTGTCGATCCCACGAGGACTGATCACCAAGCAATAATCTATTTATTTAATTAAAGTTGGATCTATCATTAAGGGTTTGCTTGAGAATATTGTGATTAAAGTAAAAACAGAATTTATAAACTTATTTTTGGTTTTTAATATTTTAGAAATTTAATTCAGAATTAATTAAAGCTAAAAGAAATTGATTTAAGTTTTCAATAAAAAGGCGTAGTTAGGATTCAACTTCCCCAATGGTTTCTTAACGTGTTTGTCTATTCTCACGATTACATTCAAGATTGAATTATTAACAATTCTTTCTATGATTGATTAAATCCCAATCCCTTGGTAATCCAATCCTTTACTCTAATTTAAAGCCTAATCCCTTAGTACTTTCTCATAGAATAAGCATTAACGCAAGAACTCAAGTTATAAAATTCACAAGTCTATCCCTAGATCATGCAAATTCCAGCAATCAACCAATCGGAATCACATACCAACATCCCTATTGTCATATGTGACTCGTATGTTTATCTACGAGTGATCAAGTCATAAATAAAACTAATCATATATATCCGATTGATTGCATAATTCAAAGACAAGAATATAATTCATAAGAATAAACAGACATCAACTAAGAACCCATTGGTTCTGTATCTTCCTAACTACTAAAAGTAATTTAGCCTAACATACTCATAAAGACAGAATTAAAATCTACTGTAAAAGAAACTGAGTTCATGGTAAACTTGTCTAAAAGTGATGATCAATGGTGCAGAGTTGACTCATTCCTTCTCCTCTGCCACGATCCAGTGCTACGCTTATGCTCCTTCCTTCGCTTCGTCTCAAGTGCCTTCTTTCTCCCCGTTCCAGAATCCCTTTCACAGCTTCCATCGCGTTGTATTTAAAGGGAAAATATGGGCTTTAGTTTCCTGGATTCGCTCGCTCCATCGGTCGCCTATGCTAAGAACTTTGCGAGCTGCTCGCCCACTTGCTCGCTTTAGCTAGGAACTTTGCGAGCTGCTCGCCCACTTGCTCGCTTTAGCGAGCAGTGGAGCGAGCGTTACCAATTTTATTTTATTTATTATTTAATCTCTGATTTCCCGTTGCTCCGCGTATTCGTTGCCTCATTTTGTTACTTTGTTATTCCAGTATTCCATTCTCAACAACCTGAAACAACAACAAATATTTAAAATTTGTTTATTTGTTGGCAATTCATTCTGTTTTACTGTTTTATTATTTTAATACTATATTTTTAACTATTTTAATAATTATTTAAACTCTTTTTAGCCATAAAAACATAGTGTCTTAGACACTTATCACATAACTTGCATGAAAAGTATGAATCAAAGTTGAGAAGTCTTGCATGACTATTGCAAAAGAAGATTTAAAACCTAATGATTTATAATATTAACAACTCATTTATTAATTAGAATTCATAGATTATTAATAGTAGGCGAAGTCTTCTTAATTAATTGACTCAAGAGATTCAGGTCAGAGAACAACCTCGGATCTCTAATACACATGATCATTAAGTAAATATTATATTTAGAAAGGAATTAGATCCTTAATTTCTAAGTCACGTGCAGAAAATTAGGACTATATATATACGTTGACAATGATAATTATTTAACATTACTTTCATTAAATTGATATTATTTATGGAGCAGGGTTATATTGACAAAAAAAAATTTACAAACTTACAAATTATATTATGTCTGACCGGTAAGACTCTACTCAAGAGTGTCTTACCGATCAGATATAGTATAATTTATAAAAGTTTGTAAATATAACATTTTACTTTATTTATGAATGACATATACCTTCCAAAAAATATTTGAGCAGAAATTTATTTATGAATGACATATACCTTCCAAAAATCTTTGAGCAGAAAAGCAGGGGGGCAAAATGAGAAGGGTCTACCTGTTTATGAGTTGGAAGGTACATTTTTGGGTTGAAATGTCTTAATTTATTCAATCTGAATCATCCGAAAGTAGTGGGATATGTGCGTGTCATTGCTCAGAAACCTTGTCCGGTCGGTTGTAACTTTTATGAGTTCATCAGATTTATGTATATCCATATGCTTTATCGTGGAGCCTCCTTCTATGGTTTTCTTTGAATGAGTTCAGTTTGGCCAATATAGGTGGTCAAATTAATTAATGGAATGAAACCAAGTGTTCATGTTCTCTTCCACAAAAATCTTGTTTGGATCAGACAATCACCTTACAAAAAGTTGTTTGCCTCCTCCTAGATTCGCTATAAGGTTGTGTATGTGGTTGATATCTTAAATCAGTTTCGAACAGTAAACCAATAGAGACATGGTGAGAAAATATATACATGATTGTGGGAAAATGTTGCGCAATTATATACATGATTTTTTTATCGGATTTTAATTAAAAAAATTGAAGTATGATGCAGGTAAATTCATATTAAATCGTTTTGGTAATTTTGTATGTAGAGAAAACGCCGAAGTAAATATCAAAGGACAATGATTATGGTTATGAAAAACAATTTTTTTTTTAATTAGATACCATATCCAAGTGGATCAACTAATCTGATTTTGGGTTTGTACCTTTTCATCTTTTCCAGAAATTATGACTTTCCGGATTCAAATTCAATATCTTTGAGGCAGATCAAATTCTAGGATGTAGCTAAATTGATAGCCACTAGACCAACAACTCTTGGGTGAAAAATAATTTTTTGTTTAAAGGTGATTGTAAGCATGGTTAGAGTTAAACTTAAAAATATGATAAAAAAAAAAAAAACTATTTGTCTGTGGGGTTTAGATTTTGAAAGGAATTATATTTTTATGTTTAATCAATTATATGTGTGTGGGGTTTATATGTTTAATCTCCAATTTTTACCTTGGCAATTAGTTATGAAATAAATTATATTTTTGTATTATTTAAATTTGGTAATGATTATATTTACAAACTAAATTGTTTACAAACTCTTACAATTAAATCTTAACAGTTGATTTTCGTCAATTTAAAGGTTATAATTTATTGAAAAGTAATAATAAATTAATAAGAGTGATTCAATAAATTATAACCGTTAGATTAACATAAACCAACGGTTAAGATTTGATTGTAAAAGTTTGTAAATAATTTAGTTCGTAAATATAGCTCTTCTCTTTAAATTTTGTATTATTTTTTATGTTTAAGGATGCGAACATGGAGCAGTAGTTAATTGTTCCTTTGTGACTTAAATATTTTAATGGGGAATAGTTTAACTTTGCTGTATTTGTTATGTGATATTGTTTTTATATGCTGAATTTGATTATAATTGATTTTCGGTGCCCTAATTATTTTCCGTATACATCTTAAAGCAAGTGATTAAATAAAAAAAAAATTATGAACTTGTGTGATTAAATTAGTATCGTGTAATTCAAATCCTTGGTAGTATATATTTTGAGCCTACATCATATAGACATATATGTAGATAGCTAGCCAGGACTAGTTATCATGAGCTAGCAGGATATGAATCAATAGAAATGGTGCGCCAATAATATGTTCTGGGTTTTACCCACCATGCATGATCTTCGACTTGCTTTAATTTAGAGCTCACGACAAATGGTCAAGTTGCAGTTGAAGATTTTCACTTCTTTTTTTTTGGTACAAAGAAGATTTTCACTTTAGTTAACTTACGAATGGCATCACCCCGAGCCTTGCATGTGATCGCTTTGCTAAAAGAGATAAAAAGAAAAGCTTAGGTTTCTAAAGGTCCTTTGACAAAAAGCTCCTATATTTTCATTATCCGTTTGCATATTAATTGAATTCTGAAGAGATAGTTCAATGATTAAGAGGATACTTGATGTTTGAGATTTTTATTTCACATCAAATTGCTCCACATTCTTTGAATATGACTAATCCCCACTTGTGGAATTAATGTTGTCACTGTTGGTTCAAATTCATGATATTACATAAGTTTTTTAATTATCAAACTCAAATTTACATACTACTTTTTTTTTTTTGGTGATTGAATTTACATACTACTTTAATCATCCTTTATAGTTGCTTAATGTTTAAGATTTAAATCTAATTAAATGAAACAAAAGTAATAATATGTATGAAAAAATGCTATCATTTGTTATATAACCTTCAGTTAATGAAAAAAAAAATAGTGAATTATAGTATTTAATCTCTCCTTCCTTCTCTCCCACCCCAAAGAAAAAGCTAAAAGAATCTGAATATATATTTTATAGAGAATGCTATATCTTTAAGCTCATTCATATGATCAATGTGTATAAGGGAGACCACTATCTAAGTCCTTTGTTTGCTGGTCATGAATGCTATCTTTTTTCCCTTCATACATCCAATGGAATATGAATATGCATGTGTAAGAGAATATTGATGAAGATTTTATTTATTTATTTTTTGGTAAAAGAACTTGCTTTTTTTATAAAAGACAATTCGATGTAAAAGGAAGTAACGAGTGGAGGGTATGGGAGGTGAGCTAGGCACACTAAAAGTGAATTTTAACGCACATCACATGCTTATGTTTGCTCAAAGACATGTTAACGGACAACCTATGTTTAACGCATATCACATGTTTGTGTTTTCCTTTGTGTTTGCTCTCACCTAATCCATTTTGTGGATTTAAAGCCACAAATAGCTTTGGCTGATATTAATAGCATCGTTGGACCCTTGGTTTTGGGCTCTCACCAACCATATTAATTGGCTTGTTGAGCTGCCTCTGGCCTCATTGACTGGACTAATAAGGTTTCTTCGGCCCTGGGCTCTGGGCTCAGTTGACCTTGACCCTTTGACTTTGAACACTTCTCAAAATTAAAAATTTCATAAATTAATGATTAAAACCTGTTATAAACCTTTTTATGCACCGTTAAAGACCTAAAGCGATAAAATTCCGAAAAAAAGTTTCCGAAAAAAATTTCATCACGAAATTGACTATGAGCTTTGAATATTTTTTATAAAAATTTGAAGCACTTTAAACTCATATAAATTTTTTATTTATATATATATAAAAAGAATATGGAATAAATTTTTTTAGAGAGATATAATAAAAAATTATTTAAAACTCATCACTTAATAACTAGTAAGATGTATATTTATTATAGTATCACAGCCTTTTCCATTTTCACTCTCCTTATTGTCTAATAGAAGTAACCTCTGCACTCTTATCCATTGATATACGGACACATCATTTTTGGGTGAAAAATATGTGTCAGACTCTGACAAGCTCTAACATGCATCCGACACGCGGTCAATATTTTTCAACATGCGATCAACGTTTCGACACGTGTTCCACCAAACGTTCAATATTTTTTCAACATGCGGTCAACGTTCTAACACGTTCCGACATGCATTCCAACACGGTCAACATTTTTTGACACGCAGTCAACGCTCCGAAATGTGATCAACATTTTCTAACACGCGGTCAACAATAATGCAAATATAAATTTTATTTTATTTTATCTTTTTAACTAAACATGAAAAATTAATTTATAAATCAAATATTTTCTATTATGGAATTTAACATGAAAAATTAACAAGGCATGAAAACTTAATTTTTCTTTATATTTATGTTATGGAATTTTGAATATTTGACTGGTTATATGACTTATTATGGGATGCTATATGTATTAAATGTAAACTATATTGTATATATTAAAAATATTATTTAATATCAAAACGTGTCCTAACATGTCAAAATCTAACATTTTTTAAAATTAACGTGTCGGTGTGTCATGTTGTATCATGTCCCTTATCGGTGTCGGTGCAACATAGCTCTTACTTAATAGCAAAGCCTCGTGCTCTTGCCTAATAGCATCATGATAGCATACAAATCTACACAAAAATAAAGCTCCCTATGACATATTATTTCTTGAGAGCCATGCCATATAATTTAGAGAGAGGCTTATATGCTTCGCAATAACATCCTCAATTTATCTACAAAATATAGAGTTTCTGCCCTTAAATATACACCTTCCTCTTGATTCCATTCACCGGTCAGATGTTTACTTGAATTTCAAAGTTATTTCATGTGCACATTGTCGGGTCATTCCTCCTTCAATGCTACCCAAGGCCCAATGTTGTCTTTTGGAAGGGCTCAAGAAACCCTAGTCCCCACTTTTGATATTCTAGAACTTTTCTTCCTCTCCTATATAAGCTTGTGGTATATGAAATGTTAAGGTTAGATAATTTTGAGAGAGATTTGAAGAAAGGCTTAGAACCTAGAATTTGAGAAGCACCTCTAGGGAGAAACTTGAGTATTAAATCTCCTTAGGAAAGTTTGAGTGAATACCACCATTGAAGGTGAGGTTTGAGTGTACCATCATTTGTTTGTGAAGTTTGATATTTTATAACCCATTATTTACATAGTGAAAGTTTGATTCTGGACTAGTGTCTCGTGGGTTTTTACTTCTTCACATTGAAGAAGATTTTCCCTTGTAAAATAACTTGATTGTGTTCATCTCTATCTCTTTCCTATAATTTTTCTTTTTCGCTACGTATAGGTCGACCTCTGATTGTGAGCACGCATCCGTGCCGAGTTTGAGGGAATCGAGTTCCCAACAGTGGTATCAAAGCTTGAGTTCAAAGGGTTATGAGGAGACGAGATGGAGACCAGTGGCGTAGCCCATGATGACAACATATTCAAGCTAACCGCAGATAACTTTACTTACTGGAGACCGATGATGGAAGACCACATGTACTGCAAAGACTTATATGAGTCAATCATCCATAAAGAGAGGCCTAAAGGAAAAATCGAGAAGGAATGAGAAATCCTGAACAAAAAGACGGTGGCCCTGATCAGAAAATATAAAGACAAAAGTCTTTTTGAGCATGTTGTCGGGTTTACCAACGTGTACAATTTATGGATGGAGTTGGAGTCCATGATTCAAAATAAGACTCCCAGGAACAAAGCACACCTTATTCGCCAACTTGTGAAACTGGAGTACAAGGACGACATGAGCATAATTGAACACCTCAACACCTACAAAGGAATTGTAAATGAGCTTTCCAAGGCATGAAGATTGATGACGAGATGCAGAATCTGTTACTTTTGAGCTCACTGCCCAAAAACTGGGACACACTGGTAGTGACATTGAGAAACTTGGCTCATGATGGAAAGCTGACTATGGATGCTGTGACTGACAGCCTCTTGAATGAAGAGTCTAGGAGAAGAGAACAAGGTGTTTCCAGCACATATGAGGCAAACGTGGCTGAGAATCGAGGAAAGTTCGAAGCCCGGGGTAGTAGCAAGAGTCGGGGTTGTGACAAACGTGATAAATCTAGAGGCTGGTCTAGGCTAAAACATGAGTTAAAATGCTTCTATTGTGGAAAGCCTGGTTGCAGGACTCTACAAAAGGATGAGAAGAACGACACGATGAAACCAAATCAAATTATTCCAAAGAAGAAAGAAGACAAGAGCACCATTGTGGTGGTTGCCAATGCTGATGCCGAGATATTTCTACTCGATGAAGATCATTTTTTGAATGTTGTACATGGTGACTGCACCTAGATTTTTAAATCTGGCACCTCATTCCACGTTACTCCACACAAATGTTATTTCTCCTCTTAGAAGTTGTGATTTTAGAGTAATGAAGATGGGAAATTAGATGACGAGCAAGATTGTTGAAGTCAGAGATATAACCCTGACCACGGATGTTAGGTGCCGACTTGTTTTAAAAGAAGTAAGGCATGTCCTAGACATGTGTCTGAATGTAATCTCGGTAAGCAAACTTGATGATGTCGGATTAGTGAACTACTTTGGAGGATGTAAATGGAAACTGGCCAAGGGAAACTTGGTAGTAGCCCGAAGGAAGGCTCCATGTACGTGATGCAAGGAAAGATTAATGGTAGAGAAGCCAACTTTGTCTGAGATGGACCCAGCATGAAGTTGTGGCAGAAACGTCTCGACCACATGAACGAGAAGGAGTTCTAGATTTTGAATAAGAAAGGATTGTTGACCAAGATGAAAGGCTAAGTGATGGAGAGTTACACACATTACCTAGCTGGTAAACAACACCGGGTTTCGTTTGTGAGACCGGATCAACCCCGATGACGCAGCTACGTTCCTGACCTCGTCCATACAGACGTATGCTCCATGTCAGAGAGATCACTTAGTGGAGCTCAGTACTTTGTATCTTTTATTGATCATCATTCACACTTTGATCATTCCTACAAAGTGTGTGTGTATTTGTTGAAATCTAAAAACCAGGTGCTCCAAGACTTCAAAGAATTCCATGCTATGGTGGAAAGCAAGACTGACAAGAAGCTAAAAGCGGTCCGATTTGAGAATGGTGATGAGTATTGCAGCCCTTTTGATGCATACTACAGAGCGACCGAGATCCAACTTGAGAAAACGCCGCCCAAGGTACCTCATCTGAATGGATGCAGAAAGGATGAACATGACTATTGAAGAAAGGGGTCTGAAAGATGTTATCACAAGCCGTATTGCCTAAATCTTTCTGGGATGAGGCCGTCAGAATTGCTGTTGACTTAATAAACCTCTCACCATCACAACCACTTGAAGGAGAAATTCTAGAAGAAGTCTGGACAGGGCAAAAAGTGGCCTATGATCATCTGAAAGTGTTTAGATGTCGAGCTTTCATACATATTCCTAAAGACGAAATGGCGAAGCTTGATACAAAGACAATAAATGCATTATCTCGGTTCGCCGAGATGTGAGTTCGAGTTCCGACTTTGGGATCCAATTAAGACAGAGAATAGTGAGAAGACTAGATGTGATTTTTCACGAGAATGAGACAATTCAATACATCTCGAAGTTCAAAGTCCGGGTTGCTATCCGAAGTGAAGAACCCATCCCTCTAGTTCGAGTTGAAGTAGGGGGAGAAACAAATGAAGAAAATGGTGAAAATAACCAAGAAAGACAATATGATACAGGTCATTTTGAGGACTGAAATGTTGAGGTATGAGATCCTGAAGTCCAAGATGAGAACATTGAGCCAAACTTTTAACTTGAAATCTGCTCCATGCTCTGTACACGGGCATGTGTAACACCTGGTCACTCCAAGCATCAATGACTATCCCCATACACTAACACGAGACTTTTCAACGTGTTTTGTCCTCACTCGCACACCTCCTAGGAGGTCACCCATCCCAGAATTACTGCAAGTCAAGCACGCTTAACTATGGAGTTCTTCTGTTTCAGGCTATCGAAAAGTATATGCATCTTATTAGTATAAGTAGTACAAATTAATTCTTATAAGCTATCCTCAATCTCTGAAACACGGACACATGATTTTTGAGAAAAAATGCGTGTCGGACACCGACACGTTGCGACACGCGGTTGACTTTTTGGGACACGTTGACTAGTGGGACACGCGAATTTGACCAAATCGGACACGCGGTCAACGTATGTGGACACATTTTGACATTTTTTTGTTGTTGTAAAAATTAACCTCACCACCGCCCCAACACCACAGCCCCATTCTTTTCCAAATCACCCTCCTCCCATCTTCATCGACCGAACCACCGCCCCATTCCACCTCCAACCGCCGTCACCCACAGCCCCATACCCATCTCCACCGCACCATCCCTCATCTTCAACCTCTCCTCTTCTTTCACCGTCCCACCCTTCACCACCCATTCCACCTCCAACCGCCGGTCACCCACAGCCCATACCCATCTCCACCGCACCATCCCTCATCTTCAACCTCTCCTCTTCTTTCACCGTCCCACCCTTCACCACGCATTAGCAAAATAGAAATTTATATAATTAAATTTCCTAAATAAAAACTGAATGAATTTATCTAAAATAAAAATAAGAACTGAATGTTAAATCATTTGATTATAATTTATTTATTTTAATTAAGTTCATTACATATAATTTTTATATGTTATTATAAATATATATATATACATATATATATATATATATATATATATATTGAGTAAGGATATTCTAACTACCAAAAATTCTTACTACTAACTTAGTACCCATCACATCACCATTGGATCAAAGAGAGAGAATGTTAAAAAAAAATTGAAGAGAGAGAAAATATTAATCTAATGGTGATTAGATAAGTAGTAAATTGGTAGTGAAAAATTTTGGTAGTGAGAATATCCCTCTTCATATATATTTAAATATACTTTTGCATCTTAAAAATATTATTTAATATCAAAACGTGTCCCAACGTGTCGAAATTTAGCATTTTTTAGAATTAACGTGTTGGAGTGTCGTGTCGTGTCCCGTGTCCAGTGTCCGTGTCCGTGTCTGTGTCCGTGCATCATAGTCCTCAATTATACTGTCCTATACAAGCACAGTCTCTGCGTGTCTCGTGTCCGTGTCCGTGCATCATAGTCCTCAATTATACTGTCATGTACCAGCACAGTCTCTGAAATCTCTCTCTTTTAAGTATTGATTCAATTCATTCATGTACTCCGCTGCTGGAAGCTTGCCAAAAGCCACTTATTGTCTGTGCCTTTGCGCACCATGCCCTTATGCACCGATAATCACTTCCCACCTTCATCAACACTCACAATGTTACAACAGGTAATTTTGTGGTCATGTTTAAGCCATCCGGGACATCAACCACGTTATTTCATACAGGAACAATAGCTACCATACATGATCTAAAATTTAAAAAGAACTTAATAAGTATATTCTTGGCTTTTTTAAAAAATAAAATAAAAAATAATTTATAACTATAATTTTTTTAAAGTAAAGTTTATAATAAAAAATCTGTTATTATTTTAAGACCAAAACGAATCATCAAATTCACCCAAATGATAAATCACTTATCAATAAAAAAATATCTTTAAAATCAAACTTAAATCAAGTAAATATCTTAAATGAAATACCAAGTTAATCCAATTAATACTTGATAATATCAATTGACTTAGGTCGTCCTCCACAGTCCACACAGTCGTACGAGGAGGCTATTACGCATAAACTGTGAGGCTAAAAGTGAACCACGAAGGAAAAACTAAGTCATATCATGTCCACTTTCATACAAGGTCGCCCTTTTCACCGGTAGGACATATGACTACTCCCCGGCCCCAAAAAAACAAATCAATCAAATAACAGTCGCACAATTTTTCATGCATCAGATTATCTCTCATATTTTTATGTATCTTATAAAATAATTTTATTTTTTATACATATATAAAAGTATAATAAATTTATATTTTTTTATTTTTTTTTCTCTTCACATTTCACATACTTTTATTATATGTGTATAAAAGATAAAATTATATTCTACAATACGAGAGAAATTAATTCCCACATTTATATCAATAAATAATGGATTAATTTTTTCTATAGTTACTGTAGATAAATTATTTGTATCGAACAATTTTAATTATATCTTATCGATAAGACATAGTTATAATAATAAAGTTATTATTTTTTTATCTTTCATCAAACATTATCAGTTAATGTGGCAGAAAGAGAAAAAAATAATTTTATCATTATAACTATGTCTTACTGATAAGACATAATTAAAATTACGCACGACAGAGAAGGTTATATTTTTAGAAAAAAAATTTCATAAATAATTAATAAACAGTATATATTTATTTATGCTCATTACATAATAATAAATTTTCAGGAACCTTGGCAACAAATTAACATAATTTTTTTTTTTGGTAATCAAAATTTTTATAGTTGTTGGGATTTGAACCGATATTTGAAAATTAACATAATTTATTTAAATACGTTTTTTATCATCGTTAAATTTTATATAAATATTATTAAACAATAAAATTTTAAAAAAATAAAAAATATATTACTAATATTTTAATTGTCTCTAGTTAACGTTCCCTTAATTATGTTGTCGACAAAATTACATAAACACTAATATATTTTTGTAATATATCCCCAATTCGTAGAAATTAATTAAAACACAAAATAGAGAAATTTGTAAGCGAATAAAAGTGGTAATTGAAACTTCACAAACTAAATATTATAATTTGAGTAAATATTTTTTTCGGTCCTCAGCTAATTTAATGATATTCGTTTTAGTCTCTAGCAAATAAAAAAGCTATTCGTGGTCTCTAAAAAATTTAAAGTGGACCTATTTTAGTCCTTTTGAGGGACTAATATGGGTTTTTTTTAAATTTGTGAGATACCACAATTTCAAGGTCCATTTTGAATTTCTCAGAGACCACAAATAACCTTTTTATTTGCTAGGGACTAAAGCGAGAATAGTAAAATTTGTTGAGGATAAAAAAACTATTTACTCTTATACTTTTCTTTACTTCGACCATGGAAGAGAGAGAAAAGAGATTACAGTACTCTAAAAACTCAAACAATTATTATTATACGGTATATGCAAAATCTAATTTTTGTATTTTTTTTTTTTGGATGATCGCAAAATCTAAAATATTGTAAAGGATGAAGCTGAAAAAAAAAAAGGGCCAAAAGAGCAATGATCGATGTTGTGCAAATCTTGCTCGTCCTATAACCAGGGCATGTCTTCCATCTCAATGTTTGGGAACTCAAACCACAATCTATCAAACTCTTTAAAGGACGTGTTATTCATTAGCATTGAAGATAAATGAGTTTCCTTTGTACCATTAGAGGCAGCACTTTTTTCCGGCTTGGCAGGGACAGCATCAATTCCTCCTTTGACATCTGAACCTTCATTTCGTCCTATCCAAGCAGTTGAAGAGTTCTTCCCCGTGAGGCTCTGAACAACGTCTCTGAAGTTTATAGCATCAGTCTCCACGTACCTTGTTTCAATTTGCACTATCTTAGGAGCCTTACTCGTCATGTGATCTAGCTAGCTAGTTGTAAACTCAAAATGAATTAAGCTTTTTCTTTGCTTTGATGGGTTGGCTTCAGATTTGAGCAATTTGTAGTGTACCGTGTGAGTGTTGAGAAATGTTGGTGACGGTGGGTGTTAAATAGGACGTGGCCAATGCAATGCAAGTAGGGCTATAATTGACAATGAAAAAGGAAAAAAGGGCAAGTTGACATTTACGAGAGAGAGAGAGAGAGAGAGACAGAGAGAGACAGAGACAGATGCAGTCTAAGGAGACCGGTCAGTTTGAACTGTCTAAGTCAAATAGCACGCAATTTGGAATATGGTCAAGTTGATTATTATATATGGAGATCGAGAAAAGGAGATTCAATCAACAACTTAAAAACCTTTAAAATTGGTTAACCTAAAAACCTTAAAATTGGTTTAAGTCCATGCATAGTTTCTCGATCTCACGTGGCATGAAAATTTGGTTCTTTCGTTAACATTCTAATCATGTGTATGAAAACTGAGTGTATCATTGGGTTTGATTATGAATGAAAATGATCTGGAAGCTCGTTCCTATAATTTTTGTATAATTTTTGTGATGACAAAAGAAGTTGCAGAAGACATTTTTGCAAAAAAGAAGAAGGAAGAAAATATCATTCACATTGAATATTTCGTATCCGTACGTACCTAAAATAGTTTTTCTTAATAGAAATCCGTTGACATTGGGACGTGATTATTTAAGTAAAGGATAACATTTAAGAAAAATATTTTGATTTTCTTATCATAAAGTTACTAGTTATTTGCTGACGTTAAGATATAACAAATGATTCGATTATACTGTAAGAAATAATAATAAATCTGAGTTCTATCTCAGCTTTTTACTTCTCCCTTGACCTAGGAATTGGAATGTTGATTGGCTGAGAAATCTGTTGAAAATATGTTAACTTGCTAATTTTGAGCTTGTACAACTTCTCGTAGCTCCTAAGTTATCATTTTCTTCACATGTGACATTTTTGAAACAAAAAAGGTCTACACGGTTCAAGATGATTAATTGTCATCTGGCTTTTGATTTCTTCATAATGTTTCTAGAGTTATGACACATCAGTTTGAGATTATTATTATCATCTTGCCTTTGATTTCTTCCATGTTTCTGGTGGAATATTCCTACAGCAGATCATGATTATAAATTTACCTAAACCCATGTTCTTTTTAGGCACGATGAATGTTGGCATCTTAAAGTTTGTTACTTCGGCATTCAAGCTCGAAACTCTTGTGAATTTATCGTTTAAAAGCACAAATAAAAAATATCTACCATTCATGTGAACAATCAATTCAAAAACTTAAATTCCTTAATATGTATAGTCCCACATTGGTTAGATGTGCAACTAATGTGGCCTTTATAAGGCCTTGGGCATTCCCACCCTTTGAACTAGCTTTTAGGGTGGTGACCTCAAGGTTCTTAACATGGTATCAGAGCCTCACCGTCCCCCACTTTAAAGTGGAATTAAAAACAAAAAGCACAAGAGGTAAACCAAAAATTGGGCCTGTGCATAATCCACGCTTCTAGCCCAAAGGGCTCTTGCGTGAGGGGGCGTGTTGAGATATATAGTCTCACATTAGTTAGATGTGCGAAATGTCACGAAATCCCCCGCCCTTCAGGGATGCCCTCAGCGTCGAGGAACGTGTACTAGGAGTAATGTGTTTCGTTGAAAATTTTGATGGAAATTTTTTATCAACAAACTTCACGAAAATATTTAGTTGAAAATTTTCGATGGAAATGTGTTTCGCTAAAAATTTCGACGAAAAATTTTTTTGTCAAAAAATTTGACGAAAATTTTTTCGTCGGAAACTTTCGCCAAAATTTGAAATCTGTAAAGAATTTTGATGAATTTTTTGGCCATCAAAATTTTTTGATGACGAAAATGTTTCCGTCGAAAACTTTCGCCAAAATTTGAAATCTGTAAAGATTTTTGATGAAATTTTTTGCCGTCAAAATTTTTTGATGACGAAAATATTTTCGTCGAAAACTTTCGCCGAAATTTGAAATCTGCAAAGAATTTTGATGAAATTTTTGCCGTCGATATTTTTTGCCATCAAAATTTTTTGATGACGAAAATGTTTCCGTCGAAAACTTTCGCCGAAATTTGAAATCTGTAAAAAAATTTGATGAAATTTTTTGCCGTCGAAATTTTTTGCCGACAAAATTTTTTGATGACGAAAATATTTTCGTCGAAAACTTTAGCCGAAATTTGTAATTTGTAAAGAATTCTAATGAAATTTTTTGCCGTCGAAATTTTTTGATGGAAATGTGTTTCGTCGAAATTTTCAATGGAAATTGTTTTGAGGAAAATGTTTCATTTGAAACTTTCGACGAAATTTAGATTCTCTAAAGAATTTAGACAAAATATTTTTTCTGTCAAAATTTCTTATCGAAATATTTTTGTCAAAAAATTTTACGAATTTTTTTACAGAAATGTGTTCCGTTGAAAATTTTGATGGATATATTCTTTATCAAAAAACTTGACGAAAATATTTAGTCGAAAATTTTTGATAGAAATGTGTTTCGCTAAAAATTTCGACGAAATTTTTTTTTGTCAAAAAGTTTAATGAAAATGTTTCCGTTGAAAACTTTCGCCGAAATTTGAAATCTGTAAAGAATTTTGATGAAATTTTTTCCCGTCAAAGAATTTCGAAGAAAATGTGTTTCGTCGAAAGTTTTTATGAATACTTTTTTTTTGTGAAATATTTTGACGAAATTTAGATTCTGTAAAAAAATTTGACAAAAAAAATATTCCGCCAAATTTATTTACCGATATGTTTTTAGTCACAAATTTTGATGAAAATATTTTTCGTCCAAAAATTTTGCGAAAATTTTTATGAAAATATTTTCCATAAAAAATTTTGACGTAATTGTTTTACGTTAAAACTTTTCTTTAAATGTAATTGCGATTTTTTTTTCATATAATGGGTATGGGTCAAGTTTTGGGTCAGTGGGTCAATATTAAAATGAGTCAGGTCTAAAACTGACCCAAATAAAAGTGGGTCAGTATTTAAACCAGTTCAAAAAATATGGACATTTATGGGTCGGGTCAAGGTCGGATCAAGGGCAGGGCAAGTAAACCAGTTTTTTTGCACACCCCTACTTTAAAGTACTATTGTATTATAATTCTAACCTGCCAGCGAATGCCTTTTATTTGTGCATTTTACACAAAGCGGGCCGAGCCGAAATTATTGTCAAATGTCGGGCTTCCAAAAAGTTAACTGGTTAGGCAAATCACAAGCTTGTATGAAAAATACACGTTGGTGATTGTTTGCCTAAACGACATAGAAGTGTGCAAGCGAGATAAAAGGGAATGCCATTTTGCCGAATAAAGTGTCCTCCAATATGAACCTAAAATACAAGTTGGTAATTGCTTAAAGGACCTAGTAATAGAAGTGGCCCATTACCTTATTCAGATCCATATTGGCCCACTGGGTCGGATCATTAGTGACATTCCAAGTTCCAACCTACTTCTTCAAGGGTGTCCAAGTAGAAAAAATGTTTGCACATCTTCAACCAAAAGAAAGACAGTAAACTATTGCAAAAAAGAAAAAGAAAAAAAGAAAGACAGTAAAATATGATTCAAACTTGTAAAATCACCTCCAATCTTATTCGAATATAATATAACCACATTATGTGTGGCAAAGATCAAACTAGATTTTACCTAATAAAAGTTAATCCCACCATTAAAGATTGTGAGGATAACTATGCAGCCTTACATATAAAAAAAAAAAAAAAAAAAGGAAAGTATAAATTCTATATTCTAAATCGAACAAGAAGGATCACAATCAGGCTGAGGTGGTGGCTTAGAAAATGCATCTCTTAGATTACCGGTTTTTGAATTTTGAGCCAATTAATAAGAGGATTACTTGATGGAATTTGCAAAATATTAAATGAAAAGAAAAAGTATTACACATATTGACTCAAAATCAAATATCAAAATCAAAATCTCATGAAATACAAATGTTAATAGTGTGTTACATCGTACATGGTTTTTCCTGTCTTACAGAACAAAAAATTAAACTTGATTTTTTCTAGCTTACAAAACATTATTTAATTTAGGAGGTCAAAATTAACTTCCTTGACCAAACTTAGCAAGTTGAAACAGTCATATAGAAAATCGAATTAATAAGCCCGTAACCATTCATTTTATAAGACATATCTATCTTATACAAACAAAGCAACTAAATTAATTTAGAAGTAAGGGATTTAAGTAGTTTGCATGAGGTTATATCGTCTCCCCAAGAGTGTTTCTCCAAGAATACTTGAATATTAAAATCTTGATTTAATATCTAAAACTGCAAAATACAAAAAATATAATGAAAGACGAGCATGAATGGTGGGTCAAAAAATGAGATCATTAGTTTCATTGGCCAGTTGTAAAAGTACGGAAAGAATTTTTTTCTTAATTCATTTTCTCTTCTAAATAGCAAGAAATCAATAAATTTTCTACCACATAAAAAAAGTGATAAATCCCCGTAACATATTTGTTAGGAAAATCACTTTAAAATGACCACATGATTTAAACAAGTAGAAAACAAACACCTAATCTAAAATTAGTTCTTGGGCGAAAGAAACCTTGCTAAAGATAAAACTATACTCCAACCAAATACGCACCAAAGTGTAGCACATATTGCACTTTTTCAAAATAAAATTGAACCTTACCCTATGCGAAAGAAAGGAGACTAACTTAGTTTGCAAAATCTTCCTTTACGAAGGAACACCGCCAGCGTTCACAAGGTTTTGAAGCGGAGATGAAATGACTTGTTATCAAGGTAAATGATAAAATTTGTAAATACACATTTAGAATAAAAGGCAAAACTATAAATCAAGGGATATTCCTGCAGATACATTTTCAAGTGGGTTTCACATTATAAAATAAAAATTGATGACTCAAATTTCAAAAAATTTATAGCATGAGGTAAATTTAACAGCATAAGAAAAATATTATCCATAAATTAAATATTAGGATTCTGAAAAATTGATACACATCTTAAAAAAGAAAGCTCCATCGTGACGAACAAAACTTTAGTGCAACTAGGGTGTAAATGGGCCGGGCTGGCCTACAACCCGGCCTTTCAGAAAAGTAGAGTAGGCTTAGCCTTTTAAGAAAGCCTTTTAAACAAATAGGTCGTAGGCCAATTTTACCAAGTCTAGCCCAAAGCCTTGTAGGCTGGCCTATTTAATTTATTAAAAATAAAATAATATTTATTTTATGTGGCATGACAAAGTACCAATACCAACCTTAATTTTTAGATGAATGGCATTCTCTTGTAGACTTTATTTCAGCACCTAATAATTATATTTTTTTTTATTTTCCCCATTTCTTTAACTCTCTTTCTCTATGGATATACATTCTAGAACTGAGGTATTATGTTGATTCTTTCTTGTTTGTTATTTTTTTCTTATGAGAAGTACTAGTGCATGCATGAATGAAACTTTCTTTGCTCTATACAATTATTTTCTTTGCTTAGTATTTACTGTAGTAGGCCTACAAGACCTGTAGGCCATGTCGGGTTTTCTTATTTTTGAAAATAGGCCGGACTTGGCCTACAAATAAAGCCTTTAATAGGTCAGTAGACCAGAGAGGTTGAATTTTTTTTTACGTAGGCTTGGGGCAGGAAGACCAAAGCCCAGCCCAACCCATTTCCACCCCTAAGTGCAACTGATGCATTGAACTTCAGTACATCGATAATTTATTTATTCTACGATATATAGGTAGATCTTTAAATTTTAGAAATTTACGCAGAATCTACCGATATATTTTAGGATAAATAAATTATCGATGCTCTGAAACACTTTTGGCTTTTTTTTATTTATTATAAAAATAATTCTTTTATAATAATTATTTTTTTTATAAAATCATATTTAATTACACTTATAATTTTAAGAAAAAAGAGAAATAAAAAATGAGACCGAGGAAAAGAGGAACTAAGCTAAGTGTGAGCGTTGATGTGATTAATGCGCAGGCTTGTCCAAGCTTGGCTTGGGTGTGTTATTGGTTTTCACTTACAACAACAACAACACAAACACAATGGTGTGTTGATCACTTTCTATTTGATGTCTCTACCTGCAGCTCCGTCACAACCCCCTATGAAAAAGGCCAAGTCACTCCACCATCGCCACCACCACGACGACGACGACGACGCAGTTTTAGACCCTTCTTCCATGGCCCTCGACGACGATCTCAAGTCCGACCTACCCAATGCTCGCACCGCCAATTTGTCCCGCAAGAAAGCCACCCCTCCTCAACCCGCTAAGAAGTTCCAAATCAAGCTCCACAAAGGTCCGATTCTTCTTCTTCTTACCCTATTCCTCTCTCTTCCACACACACACAAAAAACATTTCAATTCTTTTGAGGGTTTTTTTTTTTTTGGGGTTCGAGATGGATTCACTAATAGTGTTTCCCACCCCCCTCAATTTCTCAATTATTGCTTAGCTTTTCTTTACTGAGTTTTAATATTCGCTTATCTGAGATGGGATGACTTCAATTTTGCTTCTTTTTTAATCCGTTAGTTGTTGTTCAAACTCTGTTAGTCTGTGATTTGTTCTTGAACTGCTTCACAAGATTCTTGTGAAGTAAACTACAATCTCAATGAGCTCAGTTTCTTTAATGCATCGCTGCAAGAAACAACTGGCTAAGCCAAAAGCAACATATGTTCTTGAGGGTGGGAAAAAAAATAAGGCATTGCTTGCATGTATTCTATATCGTGTACAGGTTGCTTTTTCTTAGTTATAGTTTATTATCCTTAGTTATAGAGTGCCAATTATTATGTTTCTTGAATCATAATATATGATATAAGAACTCAACACTTACTTTGGCCTCGTGGTCACTCATTTGGTAATAACTGATAAGTGAGAGTTCTTCCTCCCATGATTCAATTTCATACCCCAAGTGGGGCAAAAAAAAACAGTTCTTAATGGAAGATTATATATGTTCTATATTTTCCCTGTCAAATTCTATTTCATATATATTCCGTAGATGCTACTGAATGAGTCTTCTGAACCTTGTGATCGTGAAAAGCTTTGTTATGAGAAATAATGATAATCTGGTTCATGCAATCTGTTGTTGATATCCATTATTAGTGATATAGCTCATTTAGCTTGTCAGTTTTAGCTTAATGTTACTATACTTCTGTTTGTTTTAGATAGCTACTTGTATTTTTCTGTTTTGTAGTCTGTTAGTTCGCTTAGTTGTTAGTTACCTGCTGACTCAGCTCTGAGTCCATTTACTGCTCTATAAATAGAGCTCTCTCTTGTATTAGTTTCATAATTAGAATACAGTGAATTCAATGGCTCCTTCTCTGTTCTTCTCTTTCTCCCTCTCTTCTCTCTAACTCTGTTATCCATTGTTCATCTTCTTCTGATATGTTGCCCTTGGGATTATGGGCCTATTTGTTGTTGGCATTTAACATTTCCAAAATGGTCATTGTAGGTTGGGCTACAGTTAAGCTCTTATACTATTAGTCATTTCCATCTAGATTCTATGCCTGAACCTTTAAGTATCTCATGTCTGTCTTATGATCATGTTGAATGTGCCTCTAAAACATGGAAACACTGCAAGTTTGTTTTCCTTATTTGGAATGTATTTCTAATTTCTAGTTTCATTTTTTTTCGAAATCCATTGACACAGCAATACTATAAATAATATCAAATATTTGGCTTATGAATAGGATGATCTCTAAATTTCTTTTTCATGATTTCCTATTTTTCTAATGAAGGTAAACCAACTTTGCCCATAAATTTTGAGGAGGATACATGGGCAAAACTAAAGTCTGCTATGTGTGCTATATTTTTGAAGCAACCTGATTCTTGTGACTTGGAGAAACTTTATCAGGTAATCATGGGAATTTTCTAATTAGTATTATTATCTTGGTGACATGGTTGATTTAGGTTGTTGAATATTTGTCGAGCATTAGCTTATTAGTGTTTCATGGCGAACTCATAATATCCATAGGCTGTGAGTGATCTTTGCCTTTATAAAATGGGTGGAAATCTTTATCAACGGATTGAAAAGGAGTGTGAAGAACACATATCTGCAGCACTGCAGTCTTTGGTTGGCCAAAGCCCAGATTTGGTTGTTTTTCTATCTTTAGTTGAGAGATGTTGGCAGGATCTTTGTGACCAAATGTTGATGATTCGTGGTATAGCCTTGTATCTGGATAGGACATATGTGAAGCAAGCAACAAATGTACGGTCATTATGGGACATGGGCTTACAACTTTTCCGCAAACATCTTTCATTATCTTCTGAAGTAG
Source organism: Gastrolobium bilobum (assembly GCF_033153095.1). Lineage (NCBI taxonomy): Eukaryota > Viridiplantae > Streptophyta > Magnoliopsida > Fabales > Fabaceae > Gastrolobium > Gastrolobium bilobum. Next base: position 130,352 of record NW_026896022.1, read on the forward strand.
AACACAAAACTGTTACTGGTCTTCTACGAATGATTGAAAGTGAAAGGTAAATCCATTTTTTGCAATCTTATTTTTATAAATGAGGGGTAGTCCTTTCTATATGTGCAAGTCATTGTTTAAATGTTCCATTTGCATGGATGGTGGTGGTGGGGTGTATTTCTTCGCTCTTCTCCTTCCTTTCATCGTAGGATTTTATGTTGCTGCCCCATTCCTTTTCAAAATTTATTTCCGTATTTAATGAAATGCATGTATGCAGAATATCCTTGCCAATAGTGATATCAATGATCATGATAATATCATTCTCCAATCTAAGATTATCGATTTGATATCTATTCAAGGTCAGGGCTAAACACGTTCCTCCTTCCTTTATATTTCTCCATCTTTTTGTTTAGAACTATAAGATGTGTTGAACTGAGATTGGATGATATAATTCCAAGATTTTTGCATTTGACTAATGGGGAAAAACATTAATCGGGCATGTTTTGTTTGCTGGAATGACTATTCGAATCTGCATACAGTTCCAGGGAGTGGCCTTTTAGTTGTTAGGTTAGCAAAATGACCTAGGATGGCCACTCTTTCTGCTTTTTATTCCCAAAAGTGAGGGATAATCACTTGCACATGATGGAGAGGTCTGGAGGGGTTAGTATGGGATTCTTATTGTTATGGATGGTCTTGTTCGTAGTTTTTTCTTTTTTTAAATTATTTCTCCGCTCCTATAATCTGCTATTAGTCATCTACTGCTGTGTCCACCCAACTCACCACCACTGTTGCAACTTTCCTGTAACTCCCGTATAAACTGTAAGGTTATTTTTTTCATTTTATTACACAGAAAATATATCGTTGCAACTTTCTCCTTGCAATGTTTCATTTTGTATCTTTTATAGTTTTATTTTCTTGGTTTGTAGCTCCTGTTTTATAGGAAATAAATTTTTTTTGGGGCTTAGGAATTTTGTGTTAATTAGTCTGCAGATATTGGTTTATCACTTCAGAAGTTTTTTTGCTGACCAACAATTTTGTATTGATCTATGTAATCACTTCAACTGAGCATCTTATCAGAATATGTTGGGGAACTCAAGTGTTATTTATTTCCTTTTTTCAATCTTTTGCAGCTTTTGGATGTGGAGAATAGTACACAACAAGTTGGTTTTTATTAACATCTTCTACATCCATTACATAAAATATAAGGCTTCATTTTCTTGTTGCATTTAATTTTCTCACTTAGCTCTGGATTACATCCTAGTAAGTCCAAGTGTTAGGAAAAGTGCATACATATAAAAAAGTAGTTGTACTTTATCTAACTTCATGTGGTTAGTTTTGTTCTCAGTATTTGAACCTTGCCTGGTCTGAGTGAATTATAAAATTGATGGGTGAGCATGTTCTGTCAAGGATCAATAGATGCTTGTAGTTTTAAAGTAGTAAAATTGTAGCCATTGTTAATGGTTAAGGTACAAAGGATAAATAAGCGAACAATATTGGCTTGAGTGGTCTCAATTTAAGGATGTGTGCAAGGTTAGGGGCTAGACTAAATTGACCCAATATAAGTCCATTTCAATGGGTGACACCTCCATGCTAGGTTTCTAGATACTTCTTTTGATTTGTGATTTTGGGATTAAATTCTCTCTATTAATATAGAAAACTTAGCTGGCTGATCTATGAATAAGGCCATCAGATTTTTCAACTTGTGCTGTACCTTACATTTTCCACTTTTATGGCTTGCTTTTCAGATTAGGTGAAGCAGTGGATAGAACTCTTCTAAACCATCTTTTGAAGATGTTTACTGCTCTGGGAATTTATGGAGAAAGCTTTGAGAAGCCATTCCTTGAATGCACATCTGAATTTTATGCTGCTGAAGGTGTGAAATATATGCAGCAATCAGATGTTCCAGATTACTTGAAGCATGTGGAGGTGCTTCCTTTTCCTTATCCCCTTGTTTTATCTTCTTAGCTTTAGTTATTTTTGGTAATCCTTTACTAAATGGATCATATCATGCCATGTCAGAATTTTATCTGACATTATGATCACAGAAGTCATATTTCTTTGTATCAATCTTCCCATGTCCCTCTTGGTATGCTTACTGTAGGGATATTTTTGGGTACTCATTTTTGCAGACAAGATTGCACGAGGAACATGAAAGATGTGTGATCTACTTGGATGCAAGTACTAGGAAGCCATTGATAGCAACGACAGAAAAACAACTTCTTGAACGTCATATACCTGCCATTCTTGATAAGGTTCTGATCATCACCAGTTTCTGGATTTTTCTCTGATGATTTCTTTTCTTTGAATTTTTCCCCATTGCTTCAATTTTATTTCTTGTGTTACAGGGTTTCTCTATGCTTATGGATGGCAATCGTATCGAAGACCTTCAGAGAATGTACTCGCTCTTTCCAAGGGTCAATGCCCTCGAGTCACTGAGGCATGCCCTTAGTTCATACATCAGGAGAACTGGGCAGAGCGTTATTATGGATGAAGAGAAAGATAAAGATATGGTTTCATCCCTTCTGGAATTTAAGGCTTCTCTTGACACAATATGGGAAGAAAGCTTTTCCAAGAATGACACTTTCTGTAACACCATTAAAGATGCATTTGAGCATCTTATCAATCTTCGTCAGGTACTTCCCCTTTTTCTGTTGTAATTTCCATATATTTTTGTTGGTTAGTTTCCACCCTGAAATTTTAGAAATATCCTAAGATAAAAAGCTCCAGCTAATAAGTTTTGGGTCAGCTCATTACTTTCTTGTTTGTGGCAGCCTTTCCTTTCACCTTAAGTTCCTGATTACCATTGCCTTAGTGATAAATCAATGAACTAAGTGCCAAATCACCCTTCTACTCAAAAGTATGTTATTTACCCATGTTAGTATGTAGACTGGTGGTACTGCTCATGGTATTCAAAGCATGAATCGGAAGGCCTATTTTGAATCTTTAATCAAAAAAATCACGAATCATGATGTATTACTAGAAAAACAAACTATATTTTTCACATAATGAAAACATTACAAACATCTAAGATATTAGCATTTTGAAGTCAAATAACTTCTAATGTAGTTAACAAATTGAAATTAAACTTCAAAATAAATTAAGATCCAAGTCATATAATAAAAAGGAAGATGCAAGTTGAGATGTTGAAGATGGATGTTCAGAAACCCAAAAGATACACCCATGAAAAATGAAACCAAGACAGACCCATAGAGGTTGACTTGTTGAACAAATGAAATCAAGTGAAGAATGAAGACAAAACCTTGCCAAAAAAAAAAACACAATAACTGGAAAAGGACAAGGCCAAACAGCTACTGGGAGGACACAAACAGAGGCAGTGATGGCTGTCTATGGTTGGAAAAGCCAGGGATTTGAAAATGGAACAACCAGAAAAAGGGAGAGACACCATGCAAAATGGCTGGTAGTGTGAGAATTGTATTAATTGAAGCAATCCCTGCATGATTTCAGCAAAGCAGCTTGCATTTCTGGCACAAGAGCGATATTCCATGCGTTAATGCAATGTATATCAGTTGATGAACTGCATTGAATTGTATGAACAAATTGTGGTTCATCATGCAATTCTGATTATCATAGTGCTGCTAATAAGGAGCAAAGAAGTTTATTGCAGGGAGTAAAAAGAATGAATAATGATTTGAAATTTTTTGTTAAATTCTAAGTTTGTATTAACTTTTCAAATAACATTTCTTTCTCTTGAGAAGTCTTTTATGTTGATCACCAATACCACCTATATGATTAGCAATGTTGGTTTATTCATCTTTGCATGAATATATTCTTCATTTTTCCTACTGATCCTCTACCTGACATTAATCGCAAAAAGAACCTGTAATTGCTATGTGATTCCGTGTAGTGACCAGCAGTCCTAATTTGTAAAAACGTAATGGCTGTAGAAGATATTTGAGTTTGCTTGATTTTCCTGGTACTTAAAATTATTCAAAACTAAAGTTATTATATTAATTCTTGTTGCAACTTCCAAGTTTGTAACTTTGCTCTGACCTGAATGGTTGAATGGTGGAAACATGTGAGGTAGAAGCTTTAGAAGTGTAAAGAACTAATTCAACCCAAAAGCTTAAGCTGATGGGTGAGGCTACATTAATGGTTTTATATATTTTCAACACGCCCCCTCACACGAGAGTCCACTGGGCTTGAAGGGTGGACAATGCACAAGCCTACCTACCTGTGCTAAGAAATTCCACAAGAGAAAGTGAGGGGCACTGAGGATCGAACTCGGGACACGAGACTCTGATACCATGTAAAGAATCGATTAAACCCAAAAGCTTAAGCTGTTGGGTGAGGTTACATTAATGGTTTTATATATCTCAACACGCCCCCTCACACGAGAGCCCACTGGGCTTGAAGGGTGGACAATGCACAGGCCCACCTACCTGTGCAAACAAAGAAATTCCACTAGAAAGAAAGTGGGAGACGGTGAGGATCGAACTGGGACACGAGGCTCTGATACTATGTAAAGAACCATTTCAACCCAAAACCTTAAGGTGTCAGGTGATGGTTTTTTTAATATTTTATATTATTCTCTAACACACTCCCTCACGCAAGAGCTCTTTGGACTTGAAGCGTGGATATGACACAAATCCATTATTGGTCTGCCTTGTGCTTTTCTTAATTCCACCTGAAAGTGGGGGGGTGATGATGATCGAACTCGTGACCTTGTGGTCACTGAAGCTCTGATACCATGTAAAGAACCAATTCAACCCAAAAGCTTAAGCTAATGGGTGAGGCTACATTAATGGTTTTATATATTTTCAACAAGAAGGAAGGCCAACAATTTTACCCTGTAGTTATCTTAAGTACGCCTTCTATAGCCTCATCATAAAACTGGAATCTGGTAATGATAAATACCATTGGCGCAAAGATCCATAAAGCTAATGTCCTTTAGATGCCATGGAATTTCTTTCCAGGTTTTTCAAATGTTATGGCAGTGTAGCAGTCATGGTAATACATTTTTTTAATAAAAGAATACATTAATAGAAATGAGAGCATGTGCATCTGGGAGGAGGAGAAATCCAACTAAAGAAAATATTAGGAAAAGTAGAGCCATTGAGGAGGATGAGAAATCCTCCAAAAAAAGAAAAAAAGAGCCAAAATATCTCTTGAAAATATAAGGCTTTCCTATTTCTTTGTGCATCGTTATAGAAATTCCTTTGAAAAGCCATGAGGCAAGCACGAGAGAGAAGCCAGAAATACAATCCTATGATCCCTATACCATGGCAAATGTAAGGGAAAAGACATCCTTGAATATTTGTCATTTATCTCCAGTCAAATGCAGCAGAGAATTGCCATAAACTGCTTGAGCTATAGAAGCATGGCCTCCTTTTTCCTGCCAAAGCCTTTCAAGTTTATCGTAAGAAATTACTCAAGGGGAGCGAACATACCCACTGATTGCCTAGAATCCCAAACAGGTTCTACCACAATATAGCTCCCTTACATTGAAAAATAAATGGGCTACAGTTTCTGAACTGAATCTTCTATAAAACATATCATGATAAAGAGCTGTGTTAGGTCTGTGAGTTTGGAAAATATCAGTGCACTGCCATGACAGAGACCAAAGAGTGACTCGTGAATGGACCTCGAAGAAAAGTATGAAGTGGCCAAAGGGAGCCCAAAAAAATTGGGCCCAGGGTACAGTGCCAGGGGGAGTGGGATGTTAGCAGGAGGACCAGCAATGAAGATTTTTAATTGTCTTTGCAAGTGTACCATTTGTCTGAGGAAACAACCGTAAGAAGTTAAGGAACACACATTGAATAAAACATGTCTTCACATTATTTTATTAAATAAAAGTCTTAAATTATTATTTCATAAAATATTCATAACTGTAGAATTAATGGCTTAAAGCAAAACATCCCTACACAGAATGATTTTGTAACCATGTAAGATCACTAGACAATCATTTTTGCTTTATCAATTCCTTTAATGCTATATATATCTAATACTAAAAAAATTAAAATACGTCATTTGTTTATGATCTCACTGGTTAGCTCTTAGGTTGAATGGTTTTTGACATAGCATTAGTCTCTTATACCAAGTGGTTTAAACATCAAAGTTCCATGTTGGCCATTCTGATTCTTGTTATTAACTATTTGTGACAGTTATTGGTTGATCATACTACATTTTATCCATCATAGGGCTTGTGAAATAGCTAACATGTGCTTTTTGGCAGCTTAAGTCTTTATTTTTAACACTTATGTGGGATTTATTATGCATGTGATTTCCAATCAACTGTGTTATACTATTTTTTTTCTGTGGCAGAACCGACCGGCAGAGTTGATTGCCAAGTTTTTGGATGAGAAGCTTCGTGCTGGTAATAAGGGTACTTCAGAAGAGGAGTTGGAGGGTACACTTGACAAAGTCCTGGTTTTATTTAGGTTCATTCAGGTATGCTCAGTGTTTCATTGGTGTAGTAGCTAACAGTTACACCTTGTTTTCTGCAATTTTCATTTAAGCTTGTGGTGTTATAACACACTTTTACGGATCTTTCTCTTCCATACTGATACTGGCAAGATTACTTGACATTTTGTTGTTAAAGGGCAAGGATGTGTTTGAGGCATTCTATAAGAAAGATCTTGCAAAAAGACTGCTGTTAGGAAAGAGCGCTTCTATTGATGCAGAGAAATCTATGATCTCCAAGGTTAAGGCTTTTCTTTTCCATTTAACTTCTGAAATAATTAGATGGTTCGGCACCAAAATTTTAGGAATATTAACAGTTTTCTTTAATTGATACAGTTGAAGACTGAGTGTGGCAGCCAGTTCACAAACAAACTGGAAGGCATGTTCAAGGTATACATCTTTGAATATGTATAACTTTAGAAATTTTATTCAAATTGTGGACTCCTGGTTGGCATGTACTGGATGGAAATCATCTATGCCAACCTCAATTTTTTCCTATGTCTTTTCTTTGGCTTGCAAAAACTCACTGGGAATTTGAACCTGGTGAGAAGTTCTCTTTATGGCCTTTGGTCAAATTTAAGATTCGATAGTGAGGTTGATCTTGGATTTTGAATTATAAATTCCTTTTCTGCCATATAAGTTAGTGCTTCATAAATTTATTGCAGTTCTAATTTGAAAAGGCGATAAACAATATTTGACTGCTTTAAAAAATTTTGAGAAAATTACTCTTCCAGTGTATATTTCTACATGTGTGTTAAAGTCTATTGCATAGTAATAAACTAATAATACGCTGCAATTATATATTGGTTTGGCTCCCATCAATTAAGATTTATGTTACTGACATATTGAATGACCTATCACTTCATGTGCTTGAGTTTTATAGTTTTGTATATCTACTTTATGAATAACAATGATGTGACAAACTTCTTGAATTACTATAACTTTCATTCCTAGTTTTTACAACTATGTTAAATATTGTTTTGATTCAGGACATTGAATTATCAAAAGAAATAAATGAGTCCTTCAAACAGTCTTCCCAGGCGAGGACAAAACTCCCATCAGGGATTGAAATGAGTGTTCATGTCTTGACAACCGGGTAAGCTTTGTGTTTTCCCATCCTTGTCTGTTACCATTGATAATTTTTATGCACTTTTTTTTTCCTGGGAATCTAATTTGAATTGTTGGATGAGTGCAGGTACTGGCCAACATATCCACCCATGGATGTTAGACTTCCTCATGAATTGAACGTTTACCAGGTTTAGCACAAGACATGAATGAATGTTCTTTTTAACTGTTGCTGTCCTTGATACTCTGAGTGCTTCCCTGACATGGTCCTTTCCTTTCCTTAATTCTTCTTTTAGGATATTTTCAAAGAGTTCTATCTAAGTAAATACAGTGGAAGGCGTCTGATGTGGCAAAATTCATTAGGTCACTGTGTCTTAAAGGCAGAGTTTCCTAAAGGGAAAAAGGAGTTGGCTGTATCCCTATTCCAGGTTGGCCTTTCAAAAACCATTATTTTATGTTATCTCTTTATTTGTGTGGCTGTCTATCTTGTATTGCACACATTTTTGTGGGATTAATTCTGCATGTCTGGTTGTGCTCCAGACTGTTGTTCTAATGCTATTCAATGATGCTGAGAAACTAAGCTTTCAAGATATCAAGGACTCCACTGGTATTGAGGACAAGGAACTGAGAAGGACTCTGCAATCACTTGCATGTGGAAAAGTTCGTGCCCTACTAAAGGTGTGTTTGTAATCATTTGCAGAATTACCAGTTTATGAAATTTGTTTGTAACTATATTACTTTCAATTTCCTAATTTTGATTCCCTTTGTTGAACATGTAACAGTTTCCAAAGGGTAGAGATGTGGAGGAGGATGACTCATTTGTTTTTAATGAAGGGTTTACAGCTCCTCTTTACCGTATAAAGGTACCATACCTATTGCTTAGGAACATAAGGGATCAGATTAAGTGAATCTCAAACTTTCATTTGTGTTTTAATTGCGATCACCATAGTTTAGCCCTTTGGCAATGATTAATACTTGTGGGTTTTAGTCCTCTAAAATTATGATAATGAGCTTTTTCAAGCTAATTTTGGTGCTATGGAGTGCAGGTGAACGCAATTCAGTTGAAGGAGACAGTGGAGGAAAACACAAGCACCACCGAAAGAGTTTTCCAAGACCGACAATATCAGGTCAATTTTCTTTTTCCAAAAGCTCTCCGTTTAGCTTAGACTCAGAGGACTAATGTACAAGGGAATGTAATGCACCTTCAAATCCTTAAGAACCTAGGGCATCATATTGGTTATTATGTATGAATTATCAATTTTACACTCATTAGTTTTGTTTCACTAGTTTTATTTCACAAAATATCTGTCAATTTATAAATTATATCAACATCCTCAAAATTTCAATAGCATAATAAAATGGGTAATGCTGCTGAGTCTCCATTGGGCATTGCATTACACTTTTGCAGTGTGTTTTGATCTTTTTCTATTTTCGACTCATTAACCACGTGAGGGTATTGCAAATTACTCATTGGAATGCACATTAACTCTCTTTGGTATTACCTAAGAAAAAAAAAAGTTTAGAGATGCAATGTTTCTTTTCCTTGTCTTTAAATTTTTTTTTTTTTTTTTTTTTGGGACATGAAAGTTTTCATAAATTTAATGGTTAAATAAATTCTGATATAAACGTAATTTAATTTTTAGTTTTGTACGCAAAATTGGAAAAAATTATATATATTTTTTTGGTAGAAGAAAAAAAAAATTTAGATATCTAAAGTCGGATATCTAAGATTGTTGAGTGCAACCAAACAAAGGGCAGATGCCTCTGTTGAGCATCCTGTTAAACACAATGTCACGATCAATATTATCCTGAATGTCCAGGTATCCAAGATACATAGGTGTTTAAATGTCTATGTACTAAACAACTAATAATGATTATAGTCCTTAACATATCTGCCTTGTTGGCATGGTTCATTGCAGGTTGACGCTGCTATTGTGAGGATAATGAAGACTAGGAAAGTGCTTAGTCACACCCTTCTTATTACTGAACTCTTCCAACAGGTGATATTATTATTTACCACGTTTCGTTTCTTTAATTCAAATGGAGTCTGTTTGAATTCCCAACTAGTTCCATGTCAAAATGATTTCGTCCTGGTCTTTAGATGGTGTGTTATAGACTTAAATAGTGGTGTGGTTATAGGCAAAAGCTACTATAAGTTGTTACTACTGATAATGTTATAAAATACGTTTTGCTATGCTGTATTCTAGTGATCATTTCTGATGCAGAGTGTTCTCCATCTGATTGTTAAGATTAATACTGATTATAGGAATTGATTTTTTGTGAACAGCTCAAATTTCCAATAAAACCAGCTGATTTGAAGAAAAGGATCGAAAGCTTGATTGACAGGGAATATCTGGAGAGGGACAAGAACAATCCTCAAATATACAATTACCTGGCATAGTATATTTTACCTCATTTGACATTTTAAAAGTTTCTTTTGTTGAAATGACATGGGAGAAGCTTGACGTTTAATCCCTTGTCATATGTGTACAGTAGCAACGAGCCTTCTTCTTTTTCTCCCTTTCATTTATCGACGACTGTACTGTAATTGTAAAGCATATTTTTTCCCTTGAATTTTATTTACTTTCTGGAAAATTCAAAATTGCTCCAAAAAATGATAGAGAAATTCAAATGAATTGGTAATTCAACGAGGTAGGAAACTTCTTTTTCTTCTCAAGAACTAAGGTGGTAGTTTTTTTATTTCCTTCTACATGTTTACTGTTCAGAGAAATCTTGTCCCAGAAATTTCAAAAAATATTTTAATTCAGTACATATTTTCTAGATTAATTAAAAAAGGTTAAAATATAATAAAAACTAAATTGAAAATATTTTTTTATGACTATACCCGATGTTTTCTTTTCGACTATTATTTTTTCCCTTCTAAGATAATTTTTAATTATCCAGCCATGCTTATGAAGTGCTCGACTAAGTAATAATCTCAAAGGAGTTGAGACACCTTGAGAAAGTAAAAAAAAAAAATTACGAACTTTGCATTTGTATTTCTCAAATATCATTTTCTGTTTCGAAAAATATTTTTACATACTAATAGGCTATTGGTAAATAAGATCTCTCTCTCTGATTCTCTACATTGGAATTTATTACTGTGTACAAAGCAGTCTCACTCTTTTCTCTCGCCTTTGTTTTTTTTTTTTTTTTTGGTTACTTTAATTGACATGAAAATGGGAGAAGTTTATTTGCCTTGGATGCGTTTAACACAAAAGTAGTTAGTTTTTATTTGAGACTCGTGTGCTAATTAACATGATCATGTCATGTGAGGCAATCATAATCATATATGAGTGAGTTAATGATGATAAGAGAGGAGAGAAAAAAAATATAAGGATAGGAAGTTACACAATTATCACCGTTGATTTAATTATTAATGGTTAAGATCCTCTCACATTATGTGATCATGTTAAATTACACACGAGAAGATCCATTTCCTTTTTATTTACATTGTATGATGTTTTTCTGCGGTGCTCCGGCGGATGGTTGGATTTTATTTTTTATTTTATTGTGCATTGCGTGAGCTTTTTGGTTCATTTTTCCTTTAAAGAATTAATAATAAAAGAAATTTTTAACAAACTTGGTTTTATATTTAAAAATATTAGTCATTTATAATTTTGAAATATCAATGTAAGTACAAATTGTTTTTAACTAGAAGTTATGAAATGATAACTACTCTCGACCTACGAAGTCTAACAATAATTTACTTTGATAACCAAACATGAAAATTTGCCCTCCAAACTGACTGAGATTACAAAGTTACTTCGAAAAATAATATCCAAGAAAAATTGCAGAGAGAATTTTATATATAAATACTGAGCCTAAACCTTCTTTTCCTAAAACTTAAATTCGTTGTATGTATTTGTTTTTCAGATCTACAAAATTTAAAGAGAAAGTGCTGCACGGCTGCACCTACATGATTATTATAGATTCGAAGATACGCGACAAAAAATTTAAACTAAAAATGTCAAATGTCAAACATTCTTGAGAATCTGTGAGTATCATAATAGGTAGCATCCCCTCCCCTCATTGTTAAACTGAAAAAAAAAAAGTGCATACAACTAATTTGAGTTTTAGAAAAAGAAAAAGAAAAGGTTTAAACGGGACAGTACTTTCATATTATTAGATTCAATGAGCAATGGAAAGGTTAGGGAACTCCACCTGTATCTTGGTCTAATAGTCTATGTTAAGGGCAGTTAAGCACACACAGTCAGCAAAACAAACAGTTGCGCAAATTTTTTCTAGCCAAGATGTTTCTCACACTTGTTTGAGCCTTGCTGCTTCTAGGTTCAAGCTGATTTTATGGGCATTTTGTTTGTTATAGCTTTTTTTTTTTTCTTGTTTCTCATCTTCTATACCAAATAAAATAAAATAAAGGAGGCTGGCAATAGAAATTAAATAATTTTAGAAACCAAAGTATTTCAATTCTTATTAATTGAAAGAACCCCTTTTAACAATTGCATGCAATTATATTTACAACGATCAACAAAAATATAAAACAATACCAGCTTAATCATTGAGGTAAAATACAATTCCCAATGATTGGTGGCTATAAGGCTTGTTACAGCTCTCAGCTTTGCCTCAGTCTAACTTCTTCTGGGGATTAATGGGACACATTTTGTCCATCCTTTTAGAGCTCTTATTTTTGCTAATTTAATGGGAATCGCAACTAAAAAATACTAAACTACACAAAATTAAGAGGGCAACTCATTCCCAAAACTTCAACAACTCACAATTCTTCCCATCAACATACACTGCAAATTTTATAACCATTTCCTAGTCACTCTTATGACGAGACTATGTACCTGTTTGGATATTGTCTTTTTTAGTTTTTCTTCTTTTCATAATTAAAACAGATTTTTTCAAAAGCAAAGAGCTTATTTTTATAACAAAAAAAGAAGCTAAAAACTCGTGACAAAAACTTTTTTTTTAATTCTTATCAATTTTTCTTGAAACAAGATTTGATAAATCTCCTTTTTTTTCTTTTCTTTTCTTTTTAACCTCTGACAATCTCCTCAAGAACACAGGTCTCATAAATCTTCATAGGGACACACCAGTTTAGTGTTGTGCGTGTGTGTCACCACATCCCCATTTCGTAATTACAAATCTCCAAACTCAATTACTCAGAAAACATTATCACAGTTAAGATCCAACATTTGATATTTCAGTCTCATAGAAATAACCGTCAAAAGCGAATACACACTCAAACACAGACCAAAAAAAAAAAAAACTTTGGGTATAAAAAGCGAATACCAGGCGGAGATATGAGAAGGGTCATCAGCATTTGACGGTGGAGGAGTTTTCGGAGACAGTGGTGGTGGTGGTGGGGTTGAGTGGGGCGCGAATGGCGTCGGCGTCGTCATCGGGATCGTAATCTGGATTGAGGTTGCGATCGATGGCTTCGCGGCCCCTTTCAAGGCAAGGTTTACATGCGATCTCAATGGTGATCCAACCCAGAATCACTGCTGCCACTGCTATCACTGCGCTCGTGATCGCAGCCATGCCGTCGTGTCTCTGTGTTATGACTAATACTGATGATGACGATGAATTGATGATGATGATGATGAATTGATGATGATGTCTGAAACTATGAAGTAAAGTACATGAACTGTGTCGTGGGTTTCGAGGAATGGGCCACATACTTGGGCCTTGTTTTGTATTTTGAGGGTTATGGGCCTTCTGTAATCCATTATTTCTTTTAATGGATAGTGTGGTACTGAGATGAGTTGTGAAATATTTGTTAAGTGGCTAATTCTATTTAATGAATTAAACATTTATTATGGAATTAATCACTTAAAAATGTTTATAATATCTTATATTATTATAACTCGATTAGTTTATAACCTTATTAAATTAAATTTAATCAATTCTTAGTTCATTGATTATTCGACTAGCCTGATTCGAGCACGATCATATAAGCAACAAAATTCTCTCTACCAAATTTTAACATAGGTGTGTCGGAGGAAACTCAAATTTGAAATTATTAATTAAACTGAAATAATCCCTTACGAGTTGATTATGCTGGTTAATCAATTCTCGCAGAAAAGAAGAAGAAAAAAATCTCTCTTTTCAGGAGTAAGACCAAGCAAATAATATCCTAAATAATGTATAGCTTCACCGTTCTTGGTCATTTGCCATCAAACGAATATATATCTAATAATCATTTCTCGAAACACTAACGAAAGGAGAATACATTCAATCACTCCTAACCTACCTCACCCGAAAGTGAGTTGAATTTCAACCACCAAACCACCTCATAATTTGCGATCACCAACCAAAACCAATGCGGGTACCCAATTGGAGCAGAGATATCTTCCATGTAATGGATAATTTTTAGCACGTGGAGCATATCATTCTAATTACATAACAAGGATCGCAACATGCATTTAAGAGAAATTTCATACCCTTTGTTTTAATTATTCGCCCCAAACTATAAAAACTGTAGTATTCACCTTAGCCACTGCTCCTATCAACACATCAATCTGACAAGCAAACATCTCATATTTTTGTTATTTAGCATGACCAGCTCGTCACATGATCTTAATTATTTATGAACAAATCAATAATTATCTTTTTGAGATTAATATTTATCGTTTTAAAAGACATAGAATTATATCATTTTAATCAAAACTATTATATTTTGTTATAAAAGAAACAGAAATTATAATAGGAGAAAGTGAGATTTTTCTTTAATTTAAATATTAAATAAAAAACACTAATTTCAACTAAAATAACTTTTCTTTAAAAGGAAAAACATTTTTCATTGTTATAAAAAAAATATATATATATTTTTCATCTTTTTTTCACTCTTTATTCCAATATTTTTTTCTCTCATCACCGTTTGATTAGTCTATAAATGATTTAAGATCCTATCACATGGTGTACATGAGAGCCTCTTTTGTTACATACCTTAAATGCATTGAAAGAACGCTTCGTGGCATTTAACGACCTCATCAACATCTCACCAAATTCACACTTTAGTCTACTTGCCTTGTCTTGCTCAATGCAATTAATTAGAGGGGTTCCACTCTTCTTCCACTGCACACCAGCTGTATCAACTTTGATTATCTAAGCGAATCTCTTTGACCATTAAACCCAACCCCTAAATCAAAGAGCCATATCTCTCACTGAGAGCAACTACCATCAAGAGAAACGAGGTGGTGGTAAAAATAGCCTTCATGTCTAATGTCTTTTGGAATAGAGGCTCAACATGGAAACAACTCAAAACTCAAGAAATAAAACGAGGAAATCCCTATGCACAATGCAACTTGTAATAAATAAGAAAATTTACTTGACAAAGTGATGCATACATGTTTAAAACATAACTGAAAATTGTTAACTATGTTTATGTTATTTGAACAATAATATAGAATCAGAATAATATATGAAACTCAATAAGTATTACACCAGTTGCTGCATACAGTATAACCCCACAATCTACCAGCCTTTGATATACGAATCCCACAAACAGACAGGTAAAACCAATGGACATGCAAATTGCCGAACGAACACTTCCAACATTTTATTCTGGTAGTCTCTCTACCTATCCCATCCATAAGGGTTCTCTCACATGTTGTTTAGCATGGTGGAATGCTAATCAGGACCTAGCACTTTGGTATCCAAGTTTACAGTTAAGTAGAGCAATTAATGGGTTGACAAGGAAAAAGGCCTATACATAAATCATACTACAAGTACGATCTTGCTTTTATCCTTTCATAAATTGCATTTACCGTGGCTTCGAAAACAATATAACTATAATTTCTGACAATAGAATTGCCCCATAGAGATATTCTTCAAGGAGAAAATATCAAAGTAATTAAGAATGTATAACTAACACTGCCCAAGCAACCACAATAAAATACTATCATTAATACAATATAAAAAACTGCTTAAGAGTACTCCCTCACACCGCTATTACAACATTTAGACCTCTAATAATTATATTTAATTACATTTATTCAGAAAACATTCATAATATTACAGGATAATGAAAAACTATGCAAACAGCACCTGAGAGCTTGAAGGAGTCAGATCAGATAAACTTTCTGGTGCATCGATTACATGCCATCGAACTCTGAAGCTCCATTTTTCCTCACAACTTTCTTTCAGGTTCAGTTTAGAAATATGACCAACAGCAACCTGAAGATTTCGACCCACAACATAAATGTCACAATCACAAGCATTAACAGCAAAGGGCTTGCATATTTGCTCAGGCAAAGGGGCCCCCTCTATGGCTTCCCAGGAATCAGTTTCCGTGTCATAAACCTTTAGCTTCATTCTTTCGAGCTCAGACACAACAAATAAGTGCCCATAAACAACCACACTTGAACCAGTCCACCCTTCTCTAAGTCCAACTGCCATATTTTCCCAGTTATTAGTTCTTGGATCGTAGACCTGACCTCTTGGAGAGACATAAAAAGGCCATAACCAGCCTTCTGTAACCAGAAGTTTCCCATTAAGAACTGCAGCATCATAAGATGCCATATTTGTTCCCATGCTGGCAATAGAGCACCAACTCCCATTGAGAGGATCCAACACTTCAGCAGAATCTAGCTCATAAAGATCAGTACTATTTCCCCCAGCTACATAAATCATCCCATCAATCACTCCACTGGCAAAAAATGACCTAGCAGTGATCATTCGATTCATCACAGTCCAACGATTTTTATGCATCTCATATTTCAAGACCAAGTCAAGAGGACAATCCACATCAGAGACCATACCGCCACATACAAACAGAGTGCCGTCACGCGGAATCGAAACACACCTAAAACCATGAGGACAAACCTTGTCCTTACAAGGCATTGCAGGGATAGTATGCCAAGAAAAATGGGTAAGGTCAAGAACCTGCCATTGGATCTTTCCAGTGCACTTATGGTAGGCAAATACAAAAAGCCAAGGGTCTTTCAAACCCAATTGCTTCCTATTGGTAAAAAACCTCTCTTTATTACCAAGTAGCAGATGCCACCTCTTGCAGACAGCTCTACAGGATGAATGACTCTGAACCGGAAGACGAAGAAGACAATTGAGAGCAACATCATCAGGTAGGCCCGGTATTAAGGGTTCTCCTCTAAGAGATAACTCTAGCTCTGGTGATGGATTTGCCAAAGAAGATTGCATCACAGCTAACCTAAACTTAGGAGATAATGTGATTTGAGGATCTCCTAGCTTGTGTACTGGTGCCTGTTGAGATGATAATCTAACACGCTGCATCTTTAAATATCTAAAGAGACACCAAAACCCTTCAGAAACACTAGAACAGGTTACCTTCTCTAATATGCAATGCTATGTTCTCAATTGGATTGGAATAACATCCCACCAAATAGTAACACCCAATTTTCAATTCAGACGTTAAGTATTTATCCCAAATTCACTTGAACTGATTCCCTCACAGATTTTTATTGCAAATAAAAGGAAACCCCAAGTCCCAATCCACAATAAAGAGAATAAGCACCGATTCCTCCTCCAGAATGATTAAAAGCTTATAGGATACAACACACAGAAAATTCCCCTTCTAAAAATATCCAATTTTATAAAAAGCATTTCACACATAACAGATATTGGGTCTTGCTCTCTTCATCAAAAGCCAGCAACTTTACCACCAACAAGGACTCATCAAGGTTTTTAACTTGGGAACCCAAAAAAGCTGCAATTTGCACCAACAGATATACCAACTGTAACTAATCCAATTCACAGGTCCCCAAAAAATGCAACAGCTCAGAAGAAGCAAATAAAAATCCCAGCTTTATCTGAAATACCAGTGAGGAAGACCAAAAAACAAAAGATTACACAGAAAATTTCAGGATTAAAACAAAGACAACCCGGAATTTATGTGGGTGTTGAGAAACATTGAAGCCAGAGACTAACACACAGAAACAATGAAAAAATGAAGTGTTAAAGAACAAAAAAAAAAAAAAAAAGAACTTACAAGAAGCAAGGAATTGGGTAGAGTATAGGCACAAAGACGGTGAAGTTAGATGAGATTCAGGGAAGAGTTTGCTTAAAAACACAAAAAAGATAAAGAAGAGAGGGTGACCCGTTTTATTGATGATTGTTGTGATGAGAGAAAGATTTGATTATTGTGTGGCAAACATGAGGCCAGTAGAGCATATTCATGCAAAGAAAACCACGCGCTTTTTGGGTTACTAGTTTCACACGGATAAGAAAATGCAAAGGCACACAACACAACAATGTGCAAATTTATTTATTTTTTTTTGTAATATTTCGATCGGTTCATTACTTTCGCAACTAATTTAATTTGGGATGGGTTCAGAATTAAAACTTTAAATCCTTTAAAGAGTGATATTGGAGAGATAAAAATACATGCTCTCATCCCCATCTGCTTACCTTCCATGTGTCAACTGAGCTATCATCATTTAGTACACTTTGCAACTTCTAGTTATAGTCTTTCAATACCTGTCCGTGACACCACGCTCCAGGGTTTCAGGTTGTGACAAACTTTTATTCTATTCATCAATATCGCTTGGGAAAAAGTATAGTAGGATTAAGAACCAAGATTAATCTCTACTCGTCAAAAGCCAAAGTGCTTCACGCGTAATTGGGATGATCCATGCATTTTTTTTTGTACATATCCATGCACCTTTTCTAAGCAGACCATACTTAATACAAAAAAAAAAAAAAAAATTGATTTGGCTTGGGTATTTAAGTTGAATTTTAATCGGTTTGGATTGAATTTTAATTGTTTTTAATCTGATCAAATTTAAATCAACTTAATTATTATAAATATTTATTTATTTTTAGAAGTATTTTATATTAAAAATGTTATTTTACTCATTTTTTAGAAAATGCATCTTAGTGCGACTATATATATATATATATATATGAGTTTATTGTTTGTCATTTGAAAGGAAGGTCCTTTTAGATGAATGTAATGTGTTTTTTTGAATTTTAAATTTTAAATTTTTCTCTCTACTCTCTTTTCCCCAAGTTTGTTTCTTTATATTTCTTAAAAGGATACCCAATTTTCCATATATATATATATTCAATATTACCCAAAATCGAGTTGGTAACTTGTTTACAAAACGAGTTCAGAAGATCAACTTGGATTGGTTAAGGGTGGCTTAATGGGTCAAGCTATCTAAAAATAAAAAAAATAAAAAAGTTGAGATAACAATCAACGCACATAAAATTAAATATGAGTAAAATTAAAAGTTGACTTGTTTAACCCTCCTAACTTGGTCCAAAATCAAACAAAAATAATGGTTTAAAATCATCATGAAAAGAAAAGTGACACAAGAAGTCAAGAGTTACATCAACCCGCCATCATATCCAACGCATTTTACCACCTATAGTACTACTTTGGTGCAGCATCATATAAGGAAGAACAGAGAGTAGAAGTTAATATTATCACGTGTTTAGTTCATCCACTTGGAATTATAGTCAAATCACGTTAGACTTTTTTCTAATCTTATTATAACCTGATAGTCCTAGTCCCTGTCCATAACATTATTACACCTTGCAAGATTTTTATTCCAAGTTTATTCCACAATTTTCATATCTTTTATTTAGAAGCCTCCCTCTTTGGCATGATCGTCTTTCTCTTCTCCCTACATGTTGTTGGACCATCGCCAGGCTGTTAGAGAGGAATGAAGTACTCGTTTATCACCATCATCATCGGTGCTTAGCAAAATCGCTTTTCTTCATTTACCATCTCCTTCCATTGATTTCTAACTTTATGACAAACTCGATTTCATTAGTGTTTTTGATGCCTCATATTGATGCATGGGGTTGTTCCTCTCCATTTAACTTCATTTATTCTGAGGTGACCCTTTTCTGAATTTCATTGTTTACTTTTGTTTCTTAATTATTTTTGTTTTGAAGGTTAATTTCAATTTATTCATCTTCATCTAGCTATCTAATGTATTATTTTGCAAATATAGACAGTAGTTTTTGCCATTAAATACATGACTCTTATTTAAAATATATATATCAAAATAGGTATCCCCATTCAATTCTTGTGGTGCAACCTTCTTATCAGAACACATGGTATATTAAACTAGGGTTTTCATTTTATCCTTTAACATAACACAATAAACTTTCCTACACTCACAACATTTTGTGGGGCCCACAATTTTTAAAACAAAAAAAATAAATAAAAAATTAAGACACGCAAAACGAATCTCTATAACATTACACAATCATTTTTCCTACAACATAACTCTTATAAAACCCATTAAACTAGCCACATTATTCTTAGAGTATGGTTTTAGAGCTGACCTCTTATTGAAACAGAGTGAATATTAAACCAAATATGGGGCAAGCTTGATCCCCCATAGGCTTAATGTGCTCAGATTTCGCCTCAAATCCAAAGAGTCTTTTCAAGAATCGAACCCCAAACTCCATCCTTAGGTACATTGGAAATTCTATGGAATCAAAGTCAATTTCAAATGAAATTAAAGGCATCTGTATGTAAATATATAAATATAGATGAATGCATCTAATCTAAGCAACTAATTGATAAAAGGATAGAAACAAAAGTTATTTACATGATTCAAATATTATCTTTATTCTTATCCCTAATATTCCTATTCAAGTTGGAGCATAGAGATAATAAATACTCAACTTACAAACTAGAAAAATCAAATAATTTCTTGCACACTGTTTTTTCTAAAAATAAAATACCCAAAAAACATTGCTAGAAAGATAACTGGGGGATGCTAAAGAGATAAATGTTACTGAAAAGATAACTGCGCAAAATAGTTGGGGTTGACCATCCACGTGAAGAGTCAAAATTTAGTGCATTCCACTAATAGAAATATTACGAGCCTGTTTGGTGTGACGTATAAGACCTGATAGTATAAGCTTATACTATATGTTATGACATTTTCAGTTGTTTGGTGTGACTGTCGTATACTATAAGCTTATACAGCAGAATCCCTTAATACATCAAAATGATGTATAACTTAATCCGGCCTAAGGGGGTTTAGGCCTGACAAGGAATTAGTGTATTAATATTGTTGACTAGTGCAATTCTAAAAAATTAATATATTATTTTAATATTAATATATTAAAATAAAAATTAATTTTTCAATATATTAAATTTTAAAATTTTAAAATATTGAATATTTTTAATTTTATAAAAATTAATTTATTTTTTGAACATACTGATCAATAGACTTTTATAAAAATTAATATCATATGATATTTTTTGAAGAATTATATAAATTCTTTATTAAAAGATATTTTTATTAAAAATATTTATTTTTATCCTATATAGTATTATACAATGCATTACCAAATACTAGATGATATTATCTTATACAATATGTTATTTTATACAATATCATGTCAAACGCTGGATAGTATTAAAATTTAATCAGGTATTATACAATCAGGGCTTATACTATCAAGTCTTATACTATCAGGCTTATCCAATACTATGCACCAAACAAGGCCGTACATATCAGTTAAAATTATCTTTTCTCTGCCAAATTCTTTCTCTCTCCTCTGATGTGTAATGCTTCTATTGGTGAGATGTACTGAATCTAGGTGCAACAGATACACCTAAGATTTATTCGAAGAGTTGGTGGAAATTTTGCTTGACCAAAAAAGAAAGGACTTTGTTAATATAACATCAACAAAAATGTAGAATAACCATCGGCAGAAATGTCCTTGACTAGAATAACCATCCGCAAAAATGTCATGGTAAGCAAAAATACACAACCAAAATGTAAATTAAACTCCTCCTCTGTCTTAATCTAGAACAACATTTAGAGGCTTATAAAGTAGACAATAACATATACAACAAATGAGCTTTGTTGAAAAATAAAATAGAAAGGGTCACTTGAAAACAAATGAGAAGTTCGAAAAAGGTGATAAAGAGCTCCCAACTTTGGAAAACTCAGTAATGGAAAAATAATAAAAAGATCATGAAGAATGAAACCGCTCTCATACTATAATAAAAATTCTATAAAATCATAATTTCATTATTGGAAAATTGTCTATATATAAACGTACAAATACAAGTGAATATATTTAATCTAAGCAACTAACATATAAAAGAATAAAAATAATTTTTTTTTACATGATTAAAATTTATTCTCGTTCTTTTCCATAATCCTATCCTTAATAGGTACATTCCGCTGACTAGGCATGTCACCCCTTGAAGTTAGACCCTTTTTTTTTCTTCCTTCTGAAATATTTTAATTTATTTGGGGGTTTCATAAAATCAAAGCCTTATGAGTGCTTTCTCATTCAAAAAATCCCAAGGTCTTGAGATGGTAGGTGGGATGGTGTTGATTTTTGTCAAAGACTTTTTCATGAAAATTTTGTTGGGGCGATGTGTGTTCGGTTTGTGATACGAGTGATTTAATCCATATCGGTTGGTGATAAAAGGGGACATTTTGATGATTTAAAACATTTGTCATTCGGGATAAATTGTTCTACTTATTTTTTTTATGTCTATCTTATTTATTATTTTTCAATACTATAAGATCATAGTCTCAACTAATATTTGTTATTTCTTTTCCCTCTCAAGATTTTGATTTAATGATATTGAAAAATGATAAATAAAGTAAAAAAAAAAAATAGTTAGAATAATATATCCTTATTATACAATCAAATAATTGGAATAGTTGTTACTAAATAATTGATAGTTAGGTCTTATATCTTATTATAATATACTATCAAACTTTATTATATTTTTACATTATTAAGTTTCAGGGTTTTTAGTTTGTCATATTACAGAAATACTATTCATCATTCCCATTGATACATTGAAAATCTCACTTTCTTTTATTTATTTTAAAGTGCCCACCAATCTCTTCTTTGCATCAAAGCTATTAATTATTTTTGTAACATGACAAATTAAATACTATTCATCATTTGTGACGATAATAATTTTTTAATATGGTCCCCGACCACAATAAATTTGGTGATCCTTTATTAAAAAAGAAAATATTTTCTTCTATTTATACTCCAGTTTTTTTTTCTAAATTTTCTTCCAATTCTTTTTTTTTTTCCTATTTTTGGAAAGGGACACAAACTCCCTAACTATAAAAAACAAGCTCCCTGGTGATAGATTGAAAATCTCTCACTTCTTTTTCTTTTTTTTAAGTGACTCACCAATTTCTTCTACAACTATTGATTATTTCAGTAACATAACAAACTAAAAACCCTAAGGATGTGTGTGGTACAGGATACATATTTTTTAACCAGGTAAATATAATTAGTGGAAAAATAATTGTAAACTAAAATAAGTGGAGAAATTTTAAAAATGTTATTTGGTAGACCGAAATATTACCAAAAAAATTATGTTAAGTTTAGTGAGAGTATATTTGGTTGAAAGTAAAAGATTGATGGCAAATATAATAAAATTTCAAAAATACCCCTAAATATTGAAATAAACAATTAGCAAAGAGACGTTGGACACACGTGCTCAAGGAATCAAACGTTCGTCTTCCGTTCTTCATTTCTCTGTTTTTGTGTGTTTCGCTGTGAGGTTTTGTTTCGTTAGTTGCTTTTTGTGTTTGTTATGTTTTTCATGGTGGGGGTTGAGTATAATTCTCTCTTTTTTTTTCTTATGCTTTCTTTTAACACTGACTATAGTGATATTAGGATAATTCTTTACCTTCTGTCATGTAGGGTCATAAGCAATGGTTGACTGAAGTTCAGTTTGTTGGTGTTGTGGAGCATCCAAATCTTGTGGAGCTTATTGGATACTGTGATTTGCATGGTGAAAGAGGGATCCATGAGACTACGGTTGTGTTTGAAAGTGTTTTAATTTTTATGAATTTTAAAAATTAATTTTGAGAGTAAAAAAACAAAAAAATTTGTTTGAGTGCAGTTAAATTAAAGTTATAAAGAAGTTGTAATTATTTACAAAAATGCCATTAATAAACTTTTAGAATTACAAAAATGCCATCATAAAGTAATTGTTTTGGTCTTAATTTTACGAAATTGCCATTAATGAATTCTGATATTTACTATTTTGCCACCGTCTAAATGCAAAAAACAGAAAACAGCACTGGAGAACATCATAAGGATGTTTTGGTTTTCTGGTTTTTAAAACTTAAAAAGAGTCATTGTTTTGGGAAGCATTTTTCAGAACACCCATTGCCAAACAAGTTTTTTTATTTTTTGTTTTTAAAAACAAAAAACTGTTTTACAAAATATGATGGGCCCCACAATTATTAAAAAGAGAAAAAAAAATTACTCACAAATCGAAGAATCACAAAATGAGAGAATACGTGAGATGAGAAAATGTTTTTACATATACGATAAGAATAAGATAGGAAAGGATAAATAACAAAGAGTAGACGCATGAATGAAATGTTAGAATGATTCCATTGAAGACCAACGAGTTAAGGTTGGAACTTGGATGCCAGTAACTAAGCTTGAGTAGATGCTTGCGTTTTCAAAGGCCTTTTACACTGCAATATTGGACACAAAAAAGCTGAAACCAGTTCGAAGGTAAGGAGTAAGGACTAAGCTTATAGACCCTGTGAAAGGTCTCCTGCTACGACCGGAAGTCCCGAATATAATAATTTACCATTGACGTGACACCAGACTTACAACAGTACATACGCGGAACAAGTACTCCAATTGTTCCTTACATGACTGTGATGTTACTTTTTCAAATATAATATAGCATGAGAGTCCTCTAACCGGGTAATTTTAGACATATAAATTCATATATCTTCACGAAACGGGCTAAAGTGCTTTCGATTCAAATATAATACAAGTTTTGTAAATATCGGGTTTCCGATCATGCTAATTTGAGTTCTTAATCTTATACCATGGTGAATGACAATACTTATAATGAGTTATTCTAGATCATGACACAAGATTATGGCCAAATCCACTTGATAACAGCAGTGTATGCTGGAGAAAGAAAATAACCAAAGTAGAAAAGAAGACAGCATGCTGGATCATTGAAAAGCTATTGGCACATGAGGGAGTGGCTGAATTAACAGCCACATGTGGTGTTTGTCATGTCGAGTCAATCAAAATTAATAGGCTCCTGAAAAGTCATGTGTTCATACAAGTAGGCTGCATTATTTTCCCTGACACAAAGTCGGTATGAGTACGAGAAAAGGAGGGAAGCGTGCATTGGTCAATCAAACTTTTGTTATCATAGCTGAGGCAAGATGCTGTACCGTGGTTTGGGGGCATGGCAAGGTAACGAACGAGATCATCTCATGTATATATGGAGTAGATATATCTCTTCTTTAACAACTGATATTTGGATAAAAAAATATTTTTTTTTCCTTTCCATATAAGTATAACAGTTCACTTTTTATTAGATAAAAATACTGAATGAATGTTACAGAACTATTGATATTTCCATAATAAACACTTCAAACAAAGCTGTAACTAGCTGATATATATAATTGGAGAATGGATATTTTATGTGTTAATTAATATCATCATATTAGGTGAAAGGATTTTAATCATTAATAATTAAATTAATACTGATGAAAAATAAGAGATAAAAAATATTAAAATAATAAGTGACAAAATTATAACGTTAATTTATCCATAAATAATTAAGATCATCTCACGTAATATAATCATATTAATTAATACATGAAAATATCTACTCCCAAATAATTTACTTTACCATTGGTAGTTCAAAAGTTCTGAGTTGTGACTATTAAGCGTCTGTTTGGTGTAACGTATAAGGCATGATAGTATAAACTTATATTATACGTTATGACATTTTCAGTTGTTTGGTGTGACCATCGTATAATATAAGTTTATATCGCATAATTTCTTAATACATCAAAAAAATGATGTATAACTTAATCCGGTCTAAGGGTGAGGGATAAGACTTGATAAATGATTGATGTATTAACATCGTTAACCAATGTAATTCTCAAAAATTAATATATTATTTTAATATTAATCTATTAAAATAAAAATTAATTTTTCAATATATTAATTTTTAAAATATTGAATATTTTTATTTTAATAAAAATTAATTTATATTTTAGACACACTGGTCAATAATTTTTTATAAAACTAATATCATATACGAGACGAGTCAAGCATTAAGATTTTATACCCCTTCCCAATACGGGTGTTAACGGACTGAGCTGAGCCGAACTTTGGTATTAAAAAGTTAAGTTTGTGTTTAAATGTGTCAGCCTGATCAAGCCTGTTACCTGTTATGAATATAATTATCGGTCCGTGACCTAACTTATTTATAAAAAAATAAAAACTTGATTTAACCTGTTTAAAAAAATGAAGACAACAAAAATTTATCCAAACAGAATATACAATCAACATCACTAGTAATTCCATAAAAATTTATAAATTCAATCTGTATCCAAACAGCATAATATAGAGCAAAATCATTCAAAAAATCTGTTTAACCTATAAAATGGGATGAAATGGATTGAGGAGAGAGAGGACTATTACAAGTAATATAAAAATATAAAATAAAAATAAAAATAAAAATTAATATAATAAGTCAATATGAGAAGTTCTAATGCCTAACTTTTGAATTAGAGTGTGAAGCCTTTTTATTAAACAAAATTTTATACAAGTTCAAGCCTGGTTCCAACAACAAATTTTACGCATGTAAGTCCAGACCTTCACGAGTCGAGTCAAAACCCTGATTTATTTATCACCTCTACTTTCCAAGATAACATTGATAGGAATCGAATTGAGATCCTTCCTCACTCTCTCAACTAAGCTGCCATAATTGAGTTTTTGTAATCAAAGTGATTGTGATAATCATTACTCCGATAAGTCCTCCATCTTAAGGAGATGCATTACTCATATAGGATCATATACACATACAATGTAGCAGCTGCGCTTTGTGGATGTGGAGGAATGAAAAGAATTCGGTTATCTCATTCGCTCACAATACTTATGAAATGAGAAGCTTAACTTTTCTTAGATAGAATAGTCAAGACAAATTTTATCCTATTGCACGTGGGGTATACTGGAATTAAAAGCATATTCTGGTATCAGTCTCAGAATTAATTGAGCAAGTTGCTTATATTGGGTTAAGCAGGCTTTGCTGACAAAAAATGCCGTTTTGTCAGCAAGCTGATGGCCAAGTTAAACTGAAAACCCCGTTTCATGAAATTTTTTTTCTTATGATGCATTGAATTTTCAATACATCTTTTATTTATAATATATGACATGTGTCTTATTTTTATCAAATTATTAATGAATAAATTATTTTAAAATTAGGTAAAAGAGTTATTTAATAAAAAGTAAGACATATCCTATTAGGAGTGAAAAGTACATCGAAAATTCAATGAATATGTAACACTGAATAAATTCTCCATCTCATGGTATAGTACGTAGTAGGTCTTGCAAAATGCAACTAGTATTCACTGTTGGTTCAGTAATTGGTGGTGCATATATAATTGATTTAAATAGGTTTAGGATAATTAACATCATACACTAATTGAAATATTAAATACATGTATGTGATTCAAAATGAAGCCGTGCTTGTAAATAACAAATAATTTATTGTACACGTTTTTATGACCATAATTAATTTCCCCACAATTGCGAAAATAACATTATTCTAATAGGTCGTTAAAATTGGACCCCTCCAGGCCTCCACTCTTTCCCAATGGTCGCTAAATCTCGTTTTCTGTCTCCCTAAACCCACGTACAATTTTGGAAGTACACCAACTCCAAGTAATGTCACTCATTAACTCCCCTTCCACAAAGAGTAATATACGTGGTGCAAGCTTACATTCACAAAAATATTTTTCACGTAAGATTGAATATTAATGTGGTCCTATTGTAATGTTTTTTCAATGATATATGGAAAAATAGTTTGTTATTTTTAAAAGACTTTATATTCTCATTAACTCCAAGTAATAAATATACTTTAGTTATGTTCTTTTATACTCTTATAACTAGTTATAATATTAATGTTATAATTTTTTTTCTTCAGAAACTATCGATTGACGTGGAAAATGAAAAAAATATAATTTTAATATTATTACTATATATTTTTTGAAATACATAATTATAAGTAGATGAAAAAGATATAAAGGATAAAATATTTTATAAGGAAAAATGTTTATTCTTTTAAATGACATAACTTATACCATTTCACGTTCACAAAGACGTGAGATCCACACCTTTATTTTTTTTGTCAACTCTCTCATCCTTTATCTATTTCTTTCTCTTTCTTAAAAAAAATGACACAACTTTACATCCTTTACAATAACACAACTTTATATCCTTTAAAACACAGTTTACCCTTATTTATATCATAAAAATGCTTCATAATATACAAATCCACACCATATGTTCTATTTAAGCCCAAAGCTACTCTTCCCCCCTACTTTATCTCTTTGAAATATTCCCCATTGATTGGAATCTGAAAACACCCATAAGCACAAAATGAACATGATCATGGTAGCTTCGTCCATAGCACCAAACTCCAGTATGAAGTGTGCTACATATTTAAAAGTTCCACAGCCACAAACACCACTTCACTGGAATCCGTTACAAAGAGCCGCAGCAATGGTCATAGACACGGTGGAAAGCGCATTGATCTCCCGCGAGTTCCAACACCCACTCCCCAAAAGCGCCGACCCACTTGTCCAACTCGCCGGAAACTTCGCTCCGGTGCCGGAACAACCTGTCCTCCACTCACTCCCTATCACCGGAACCATCCCCCATTGCATTAACGGCGTCTACCTACGAAACGGCCCCAACCCATTTTTCAAACCCATCGCCGGGCACCACTTCTTCGACGGAGACGGCATGGTTCACGCCGTGACCATAAAAAACGGCGCCGCCAGCTACGCTTGCCGATTCACCGAAACTGAAAGACTAGTCCAAGAACGCAAACTTGGCCGTCCGGTGTTTCCCAAAACCATCGGCGAGGTCCACGGCCACGCCGGAATCATTCGTCTCGTCGTCTTCTTCCTCCGGCGACTCTTCAGCCTCATTGATCACCGGCGAGGAACGGGAACCGCCAACACCGGCTTAACCTTCTTCAACGGTAAGCTCCTCGCGATGTCGGAAGAGGACCTCCCTTACGAGCTCCATATTACTCCCTCCGGCGACCTCAGAACCGTTGGCCGGTACACCTTCGACGACCAGCTCAAATCCTCCATGATCGCTCACCCGAAAATTGATCCAGAATCCGGCGAGCTCTTTGCTCTTTCCTGCACCGTTCCGACACCAAACCTCACGTACTTCCGGTTCTCGCCGGAGGGGAAGAAGTCACCGGAAATCGACATCTCATTGACGGCTCCGACGATGGTGCATGACTTCGCGATAACTCAGAACTTCGTGGTAGTTCCCGACCATCAGGTCGTGTTCAAGTTGCAAGAAATGATCAAAGATGGGTCGCCGGTGATCTTCGACGAAACGAAGAAATCAAGGTTCGGTGTTCTTCCAAAGTATGCTAAAGAAGCTTCGGATATGATGTGGATTGAATCGCCTGACACTTTCTGCTTCCACCTTTGGAATGCTTGGGAAGAATCAGAAACCAATGAGGTGGTAGTTATAGGGTCGTGCATGAACTCACTTGGTTCCATCTTCAATGAGAGTGAGAGCTTCAAGAGTGTGCTATCGGAGATAAGGCTAAACTTGAAGACACGTGAGTCCACGCGCCGTCCTATAGTGTGGGAAGAGGATGTGAACTTGGAAACGGGGATGGTGAACCAGAACCTGCTCGGGAGGAAAACACGGTACGCTTATCTTGCCACTGTTGAACCGTGGCCAAAGGCTTCGGGTTTGGCGAAAGTGGATTTGGTAACGGGTGAGGTGAAGAGGCATAACTATGGAGAGAGAAGGTTTGGTGGTGAACCTTATTTCTTGGTAAGAGGGAATGAGGATGAAGATGATGGGTACGTTGTGGTGTTGGTGCATGACGAGGGTACGTGTGAGTCTGAGATGCAGATTTTGAATGCAATGGATTTGGAGGTGGAAGCAACAGTGAAGTTGCCATCAAGGGTGCCGTACGGTCTTCATGGTACATTTGTGAATGCTAAGGATTTGCCTAAATAGTCAGAGGAAGAAATTTATGTTCATATGCTGTCTCTTATTTTGATGTGCATTCCAATGTTTTGGAGGGGGAAACATGCGTGTAAGTTGTAACGTAGTGTTCATGTCCCACCTTATGCTAATCCGCGCGGCGTATATTGATTTCATTCATGCAATATGGCAAGCATATTTCGGCTTAGGTTATAGCGTTATAGTATAAGATGCACATTAGTTTATATAATAATGCCTATTTAGTTCCAAAAAAAAAAATCACATAAAACATAACCATTCATCACATTAGTAAAAATAAATAGTAAACACAAACATTGTTATATAGGAATAAATATTGTCCTGTTACAAGATAATAATATTCTCTTCTTCCTGAAGACACATTCTAGGGGTGTTTGACCGGTTTGAGACTTTTTTGCTTTAAATTTACGAATTTGGTACGTGGAGGAGAATAATTACGATTTGGGGTCTTTAAGTGCCGCGGAGAGGACCCAGCGTATCTAAATGACGCCCCCCCGGTCCCCGCGACACTCATGTAACTTGATTTTTCTTTTCTCTGCTAATTCAGTGCCGCCCCCCACCCCCATCGGCACTAATTCTCAATTTTTTTTTATTGAAAGTTCCGCCTAGCCCCCCCTCGGCACACGTTAACAGTAACTTGAGAATGTTCTTCATGGTCTTCGTTGTGGGGCTTCTGTTGGGTGCTGAGGCCACTCCCCAATTTAAAAAACTCAAGGCCACGATTCAACCAGCATCACCTACAAGAGAAGCAACAATGGTAATAGCCTGCTCATGCGTCAAGGAATCAGCATCAATTCCAAGATGGAGCCTTGGAGGTGAAACTCTCATGTGAGCATGCTGATAGTAAGAATCACACACTAATGAGCAATGGACGCTGGAGCTGGGTTTTTGGTGGCTTATTCTGGGGCATTTTTTTGCTCCCCTCTGCTCTTCTCTCTTATTCTGGGGTATTTATTTGCTCCTCTTCTGCCCTTCTCTTTTGTTTCTCTGCTTGTCCTCATTGTTATTAAACCACAAGGGTTCCTTTTCTGCTTAAAACAACGAATCTCTTTTGAAATTAAACTGTCGATTTATGGAACTGAAAACAATGGTGTTGTCGAGAAGAAATACGAAGATGAAAATTAGTTTAGCTTCAGTACATTCTTCAATCCTTCATGTTTCTAATAATATGCTCTGACTCAACAAGCATGTTAGAAAAATGACTACAAATTTACAATTTAATTTGCAGATGTTCTCATCTACAAATTCGGATATGAAATGGTTATCACTTGATACAAATGTGAGGCTGTAAAAGTCAGTTTTGTTCCTTGTACAACTAACAAGATTCTAATGTACCTCAGGGAAAAAACTAAAGGAGCTACAAATGGATAAAAGGGAGATAGAAGAATTTCACAGATCTGGAAACAATGAAAGCGAGAGAACAGTAAACTATATGAATGCCGTTGGGGCAGAACTTTTAATCAAAAAATGAAAATTAATGCCGATAGGGGCTATGTGCGGCACTTATTCAAGTAAAAATATTATTTATTGAATGCCAATGGGGGTGGGGGCGGCACTGAGTTAGCAGAGGAAAAAAAAACAAGTTATATGAGTGCCGCGGGGACCCGGGGGCGTCATTTAGATACGCTCACTTGATACAAATGTGAGGCTGTAAAAGTCAGTTTTGTTCCTTGTACAACTAACAAGATTCTAATGTACCTCAGGGAAAAAACTAAAGGAGCTACAAATGGATAAAAGGGAGATAGAAGAATTTCACAGATCTGGAAACAATGAAAGCGAGAGAACAGTAAACTATATGAATGCCGTTGGGGCAGAACTTTTAATCAAAAAATGAAAATTAATGCCGATAGGGGCTATGTGCGGCACTTATTCAAGTAAAAATATTATTTATTGAATGCCAATGGGGGTGGGGGCGGCACTGAGTTAGCAGAGGAAAAAAAAACAAGTTATATGAGTGCCGCGGGGACCCGGGGGCGTCATTTAGATACGCTGGATCCCCTTCGCGGCACTTAAAGACCCCAAATCGTAATTACTCCGGTGCACGTACCAAATTCGTAAATTTAAAGCAAAAAAGTCTCAAACTGATCAAACACCCCACATTCCAGCTGTGGATCCCATAATAAAATTTTCTCTCATCTCATTCTTTTTTTTTTTTGATACATTTATCCTCTTTTCTCTCTGTTAAACTCTTCTTTCCGTTGGAAGGGGTTACTATTCTCGGATAATTGGAGAATAGTATTACCGTTGTCATATATGCATAATGCATTCATTCTTTCAGGTATACAAATTTGATTGTACTTACGTCTGACAACTTTTGAACTCATAGTGTTGTAGATTAATTTTTTTCAATATACGTATGAACACTAACCGTGCGTTTGGATGAACTTTTATTTTTAAAAAATTTGTTTTTTTTTTATAAATAAAAGTCATTCTGAGAATCTTTAGATATTTGGATAACAACTTTTTAAAAAAGCAAAATTTAAAATAAAAGTTAAAATGCTACTTCTTTTTATAACCAATAGTTGATTGTTTTTGAAAAAAGCAGAAATTAAAAGATAATATAAATTTTTAAAATACAATTTTAACCTTATCCTATCATATCTATTTTATCTCTCCTTATCCCACGATCTGCTATTTTATCTCTCCTTTATTGTAATTTTATATATAAAAAATGTTTTTATTTTATTTTAATATCCAAACAACTTTTTTATGTAAAAGTGCTTTTCAGATCATACATCCAAACGTAAAATAGCTTTATCTTTTAAAAAAAGTTATTTTAAAAAAAACAATGCATAAAAAGTCATTTTTTTAAAAGCTCATCCAAACGGACCCTTAGTCTTCGGCTGTCAATTGGAGAACATCTTGAAAAACCAAAAAAATACTCAACAATATTATTATTGGGAAATATTAGTCTCATGTTACATGGGAGTAATTCTCTCATGTTACGGAGGGAATCCAAGTGGAGCCCACCATTAAAAAGCAAAAAAAGAAAAGAAAAAAGAGGAGGTGCAATTTTCGAAGTGAGAGAAAATGAGATAACTATCCCAAGTAAAATAAGAGTAGTATTTCTCATTATTATTCCATGGAGGAAATATTAAAGTGTTCAAAACATTATTATTTCATTAATGCTTTTATAACTTACTCAGTAAAAATACCGATAAATAATAATAAAATTGAAAAAATAATTAATACTTCCATGATTTTTTAAATCTACATATGAATTAAAACAAAATAATTTTTCTAAAGTGATATATAATTTAAAACGGAGGCATGCCTATAATGGAAGATAAACAAAACAATATATAATTGGAAAATTATACTCTTATGTCACATAAGACTCCTCTCTCATTTTACACTCACATAAAAAGACGTGCCTCTCTTTTCTTTTTTTTTTAAAAATTGGTGGACTCCACTTAATTTATCTCACAACATGAAATAACTTCAAACCCTATATAATTACCCAATAATAACTTATTGACAAATAACTCAGGAGTAGTGGAACTACATGTTTTCCATATCACTAACAAACTTCTGACAAGTGAATTCACAACCATGAAACAAACTGGTTTATTCATACAAGTGAATACAAAATAGGCATCTGCCATCTTCAATACCGAGTGCAAGTACTGGAGAGTTCCAGTGCTTACCAAGATCATAGCCATTATATTACTGATTCATATGAACTAATTGGGACTACCTCAGATTGGGTTGACAATTGTAATTTATAAAAAATTGCAAAGGATATCTAAAATTAAATAGAAAAGTTTAGGTTATGGGGATTTAGAAGTGAAAGAAAAGGAGGAAATGAGAAAATTGCAAACAAGGTTCTAGCTATAGCTTTACCAGAACCATATCCTTATTGGAAGTAATATTTTTGATAAATTACTGGCAGAGTTGCTCAACTGCTGTGACAATCTGAGCAGGTTGAACCACAGTCCATTCCTCCAATGTCCCTGTATATGGAGTTGGCACATCCTGAGAGGATAAACATACAACAGGAGCATCCAAATAGTCATTGAAATTTTCAGTAATAGCAGCTGTGAGGCTAGCACCAATTCCACCTGTGCGCATGCACTCTTCCACAATTAGCAAACGATGAGTCTTCTTCACTGAATTCCCAATTGTGTGAAGGTCAAATGGTTTCAAAGATCTTATGTCAATTACTTCAGGATCATACCCTTTGTTAACCAATGACTTGGCAGCTTGCATTACATGATACCTCATCCTGGAATAGGTTAATATTGTGACATGCTCCCCAGGCCTAACCATCTCAGCTTCTTCGAGTGATAATACATACTCTTCATCTGGGATTTTCTCCTTGAGGTTATAGAGCAACACATGCTCAAAAAGTATCACAGGATTCTCACTTCGGATTGCAGCTTTCATCAACCCCTTGGCATTGTAAGGGGTTGAGCAAGCCACCATCTGGATTCCGGGGATTGATTGAAAATATGACTCCAGTCGCTGTGAATGCTCAGCCCCGAGCTGCCGCCCAACTCCACCGGGTCCACGAATAACAACTGGTATTTTAAACTGACCTCCAGATGTGTAATGGAGCATGCCACAATTGTTGGAGATCTGGTTAAATGCCAGAAGTAAAAATCCCATGTTCATGCCCTCAATGATTGGCCTCAGACCAGTCATGGCAGCTCCAATGCCCATGCCTGTGAAGGAGTTCTCTGCAATTGGAGTGTCCAAAACCCTTAGGTCCCCAAACTTGGGAGCCAGGCCTTTAGTCACCTTGTAAGATCCTCCATAGTGACCTACATCTTCACCCATGACACATACACGGGGATCCCTGTCCATTTCTTCTTCCAAACCTTCACGTAGGGCTTCAAAAAGGAGAAGTTCATGCCTGAGAATCAAATGCATATTGGTCAATTCCATCATTAATTGGTATCATTGTAATTCTACAACCAATACAGCCCATAAAAAAACAAACAACAAATGCCAAAACATGCTTTTAGAAAATTCAACCAATCATGTCCCTTTTCAACCTTTATCCTAGTTCCACCCTTTTATTTTCTTTTTGTTACCGTATTTCATCAGACCCAAAGGAAAAAGAAAGCACAAAAAAAGGTTGATTTTTAGCAACAAAATCAACCATCCAAAACAGCTACTTATTGTGTCTTCCAACCACCCTTTTAAGTGCTCCAAGATCAAATACAAAACCAAACCACTCCCTATTAAACCCCGATTAGCGAGGGTGGGGTCAAGATCAACTACAAAAACAGAGAAAATTATAGTATGAATGCAAACTAGCATTCTCTAAGTAAAAGGTGTATCTAGAGCCCATTTCAGGAGTAAAGAAAAAAATATTTTTTGTTTAAAAAAATATGATACAATAGGAGAAGTAGAGAATATCTATAACATATGACATGGAATATGATGCTCTGCATTTTTACTGTGGCTAAATAAATAGAAATTCATTTTGAAAGTGCAAACTAAGTCAAAACTTCTTTAAGGAATTTATGTGGATCTTATTCAAAATTAATTAGAATATCTCATATATAGCCTAGGAAAGGGACTTTACGGCTCAAAAGGCACTAGTTCAAAGGCCTCTTTGAGGCTTTAATCCCCTTCTTCTGAAAGGGGAAAAAGCTAAGAAAATCCCTGAAGACCACTCGGTAAAGAAGTGAGCTTTGGTACTAACATGGGTAATTTGGTCTGTTAGTTTATAAAAGGAGAGTTTCCACTCTTAGTTGCTCTCTGTTTTGAGTTTAATAAAAATGAAGAACATTACTGAGTTAATGAACTTTTATTATGTTTTTGAAGCTGTTTGGAAATGAAAACAAGCAGCGAGAACTGCCTCTCATCTCAAGGTACTGGGGAGGTATAGCATCTTTAGGTGCTTTGTAGCTTTGACTATTGTCAAGTACTAATTCTCCTAGAAGCTGAAGTTATTAGGTGGAGGCAAAGCATGCAACAGTGTTAATATCCAAAACCATACAAGAAAACTTGCCCATGTAATTGTGGGAAGAAAAATGGAACAGAGACATTGATTTCAATCAATTCAAATTAAATAAAGAGTTTAATTTTACCAGTAAAAAGTGTAAACATATCAACTTAGCATCGCCTCACATTATATATGGTGTTGTAAACGATGATTAATTTGAAATAAAAGAAAATAACAGTGTATAAGACAAAGTCAACAGCAACTGATTGCAGAAAGCAACATACCCAGCTTTTGATGATGTAGAACTGTCTGCCTTTGTCTACAAACAACACACACAATAATTAAAGTTCAGAAACATGACAACACCATACAAATTATATCTCTTCAATCCTAAATCAAACAACAAAAGGGGATACGGAATGCATGGGAGGGAGATGACTTACTGCAACAGCATTAGTAATCAACCTCTGAGGCTTACTAGCTCCTGAGTTGAGGAGGTTGTTCAACCTAGCATCAGATCTAACAATAAATATGCTACCTTTCCTCTCTGAATCATCAAAGAGTGTACACAACATGAAAGAAACAACATTTCAGTTAATACTAACAATTGAAAAGTCCAGCACTTAATCAAAGAAAGAAAAAAAAAAAACATATATTAACAAATTGAAATCCAAATCTTAAATATAACGTTTTTAAGAATATGCAAAGCTGTGAGAGAGAGTGCCGGCAACCCCACAACAATAATAATGAAAGAGAACAGGAATTGAAATCAGAATCCATGAATGCAGAATACGGAAGAAGACACAACATAGCAAAACTTAAATGGGGCACTACAAAACAACAATGACCCTTCAAATTGAATGATTCAAAGAATGCATCTTTGTTGAAAAAAGAAGTAAACCTGAGAGGGATCTAGGAGATGGGAAGTGGAATTTGTTGGAGGCAGAGAATGCTGTGGAAGCTCCCACTCCCTGGAAAAGGGTCACCATTGAATCACAAAGAAAGAACACAGAAACAAAGGGCAACAATAAATTATATTTAAGGAGGAAGATGGCCAAACACAACACAGAATGGGCGGAGAAACTAAGAAAAGTTTACAACTTTGTGTTGTCTCTCTATGCTTTTACGTTCTATTGTACCGTTCAGCGATGCAACTTATTTAGCATAACAAAGGCCCTTTTTTTATTTATTTTTTTCCCTTCGAAATAGAAAAAAATGAGATGATCTGGAATATAACGAAATAAAATACTATATTATTACTTAGTTATTTTACCAAAAAATGAAGGAAATTTTTTAATATTTTTATGAGCTTTATGTTTATCATGTGACATGATCTAATTCCATTTTCCTACACACATCAAAGAGGTGGGGTCCACATTTTTTTCCTTCTCTTTCATCATTTCACTTTTATTTTATTTTATTGTATGAGTAGGAAAATCAAGTTGGATCATGTAACGTAATAATCATAAAACCCTATTTTTATCTTACCAACGTAGGGATTAACGGTGACGATGCTTTGTTGGTGGGTGGCCTAATTGTGTTTACGACAAACGTCCCAACTAATTGTGTAGTTACCTCTTCCTCACATGATTCACATATTCAACATTTCTTCTTGTATGACACATATTCCTAATTAATTAACCGGAAAAACTGTTACCAAATCGCTGAGGTTGTGTTTTAGAGAGTATTAATAAACTTAACTTCAAAAATTTTAATTTTATAAAATTCATTTTAATCAAAAATAAAATAATTTATGTTTAGAAATTCTTATTTAAAAATTAAATTTATAAAAAAATAATGTAAATTTTTAATCAAAAATAAAAATTATATTTTTCACTTATAATCAACGTGCTTTTAAGATTAAAAATAATTCCAATCTAAGATAGCTAAATGTGGTATTCTTTTTAAACAAAAACTCACTTTTGAGATTGTTCACCGCAAAATAGGCTAAAATGCTTTCCTTATTAAAATATTTTGATATTTATGTAAAAAAAGTAGAATCTTACATTACATGCATCTATGTTCAGCATAATTTATTAGAATACAAAATGGAACTTTTGCAATAAAGATATAGTTTTTTTATCATTTTATTTATTTTTAAATATTAAATAATATTATTTATTTTATTATAAAATATCTAAACAATAATATAACTGTTTTCTTTTATTTTAAATATCCGAACATATAATTTGATAATGTGGACGGTGACGTGGCCAAATCACAGTGCTCTATAGTCTTATTAAGAGAGGACTTATTAGTTGGCCAAAGACTTCAGAAACACAAAGGAAAACTATAATAACAAATAATAATAATAATAATAATAATGGAATTACTTTATCTTCTATGCTCTATAGTCTTCACCTCCCTCACCTCTCTTATCCTCTCCCTTCTCCTTCCCTTTCACGCGCTACTGCGGCGGTGGGGACCCTCACGCGGAGCTTCTACCTACTGCAATGACGTAGCTGGACCCATTTCTCTCTACGAAGGTACTGTGTGGCACCAACGCCGGCACCCTGTCCATCATTCCTTCCAGTACCGGGTCCGCTACGCGCTTTTTGATCTCGATCGTGCGCCTCACGCGCCGCCTGACCATCTTTCTGCCGATGAAGCTCGCCAGCTTACCGATACCAATGGACCCATGTAATTCATCTTTTTTATTTTTTATTTTTTTTCCCACTGGGTTCTCTCACAGCCATGCAAAATTTCACCTTGATGTTTCATTTTTTTTTTTTTTTCTGTTTCTGTTAGTTTGTAGTTATAAGTAAAGTTAAAATTTTCTCTGTTGTGAAGTTTTATTTGCAATTACTTCATGTGGAACCCAATTCTGCAGTTTGCTCTTGACTATCCCTCCTAGTGTGGGATATGAACAGAATCCTTTGAATGTGTATTATTGCTATGCTGTTGAAGGCTCTACTAGACATTTGAAGAAGTGCATTGCTGAGGTGTGTGGCTAAGATGCTCTACTTTCTTAGTTTCTTAGTCTTATCTAAGTCATCCTTCGTTCCTTACCCAATTCATTAGTTGATAATCTTTTTCTTTTTTTTTTCACTAACAACACCTTTTTACTTGCTCAACACCTCTTTTTCATTTTTCATTTTTGGCATTATGTAGTTGACTGCATTTTAGCAAGTTATTAAGAATGTGTATGGTTTTTTCCAATTCTATGGATGATATCACTAATTAGAATATTAAGAATCTACTGTAAAGGTTGTGCAAGGTTGAGAGCTCTTAACCGATTTGATAGGATCTTTTGTACCGTTTTTGCTCTGTGATGACAGTACTGCTGATTTTTATTGTTTTGTATTTCAGGTAACAAATACCCCATGGGGTGAAAGAGTATCTTTTATTTTCAATCCGCACTCTGATCTAGTGGCCAAATCTTTACATGTCAGTCCTTTTATGGTATGTAAAAGATGCCTCTTGCTTTCCAGTATTTAGGATATTTTGGTTCAATTTTTTTTTATTTTTTTGTTGTGGGGGGGATTAAAACAGCGGTTACTTCCTCCGTTCCACCCTTATAATTTTCTTTTCTTCTTTTGGTTATTGTGTATTGCATTGCTTCACACTGTTCTGCAATTTTTGTTTGGTTTTCCTCTTCCTAAACTGTGTTTCGTCCTGTGATATTGATTTTGTTTGCACTGATAAATAACATCTCTTTCTTTGTGTTTATTGAAGCATGATAGTGGGAAAACTGTATTTTTGGAGACACAAAGTGAACTGTTATGTTTTGTCATAGCACTGCAAGTAATTAACTAATGTTTGGTCAGTTGACGAGCTTGTTTGTTTTTTGACTCCTTGTGTTCTCCTATTCATGTCCCCAAAGTAGCTTGAAATGATGTTTCCTATTGACGTTTTAGCAGTGGCAAAAAGGATTAAGTTATATGGCAGTGTGAATTATGCTATCATTTGGTGCTTTGGTTGCAGTGTAATTGTCGTATATTTAACGGGAAACCTATCTTGTTAGAATTTCTATGGATTTGTTTTGAGAAGTGTTAAGAATAAAGTTATGGTTCTTATAAATATAATTTTGTAAATGACATTGTGTGATCTACAATCATCATAATTCACTATATGATATATTTTGATTTAGAATGCAAGTAAAATATTCTGTCATTCTCAGAATATAGTGAGTATATATAGCATTATTCACTATGTTTGTGGAATGAAACTGGAATAAGTGATGGTAATGAAGACTTCGGATTTGTAAATGAACTTTTCCTACATATACCACAATCTCTTCGTACTTATCATGGTTTTCCTTGGATGCTTAGTCTACATGGTTAAATTTATATGATAATCACAATAAGTTAAAATAATTTTTCTGTATTTTATTAGTAAGCATCTGCCTGAACTATTGTAGGATATGCTTGGGAGTTGGAATATCAAAGCAAGTGATCCTGGAGAGAATCTTACCATATCAATTTCAGTTCATCATCCTGAGCATGGAAACTATTTTACTGCCAGTCTGAAAGCTAAAAGGTTGTGCTCATCATCAGAGTCAGATCATGCAGTTTTCTTTTGGTTGATGCCTCATAAGGTTGCAGTATGGATATATTGGAATGTAAGCTTCACTTTTGCTATACATTCCTCTTACTGTGTTTTTAAATAGTAAGTATTTAATGAAAATTCTGTCAGACTATGGTAAGTTTTCTTTGACAAGCAATTTAAGAGGTCTGAACTTAAAATAACTACAATTTGAATTGTGATAGGAACTGAAATTTACTGTAGAAGAATATGTGTGGACGAACTAGTTCCTTACAATCAGATGTAGCCCTTTGTAATTAAAACAATAAAGAGATGACTGTTGCTTTAGCTCTCAACTCCTTTCCTATTCCACCCTGTCCTTCCCCTCACCCCACATTCCTTTCTCCACTCAACCTGTGAGAGCTGTCCATGTTGTTACAACCATTTGACTCCCTTCTAGCAAACTCATCCTTTGGCATTTCTTCTGCGGTAAGCACATTCCTATTTTCTCTAATTCCTCTCTTGCATCTCCTTTCATACACTCGCAGCCCATCACTTTTATTCAACCTATTACTTTTCAGCCCATCTTTTTTTTCCCCTAGTATAAACTGTGCTATAGGTCTATCAATAATCCCCCACCCCCCTTTAAAAAAAAGAAAAAAAACTTGTGTCACCTTGTCCTCCAGGTGGAAGTAGGAAACTGCTGAAAACAGCTTCATAGTCTTCCAAGAATTCTCACGAGCTGGAAGATGTTTGCAGTTCTAAACCTTCTGTCAAAAAGTCCAAGGAGCTGATGACATGGGATGGTGGCACCGATGACCCTCTTTAAGTTGAGACACATGGAAAATAAGATGAATACGAGATGATGATGGGAATACCAGGTTGAAACTAGTTCCACCAACTCTCATCTACAAAAGTGATAGGACCCAGGAAGTTGTGAAGTAATAATTTGTTAGGTGCTTATAGTGAGAAAGAAGGGGCTTAGCTTAAATAGTAGGAGGGGTAGAAGGGAGAGCATCAGATTTTTTAGTACGGAAAAACAAAGCAGTGGATCAGTTATAATGGAAAACCTTTAGAGGAGATTTCTTTCATTTGTTCTTTGTTTGGGATCTGGTAAATCAATACAGAAGTACTCTTTCTCTTGCTCTTTTCTATGTGTCTCAGCTCTTTCTCTTGGAAAATTTCTATTTTGAGGTTCCTATCAACACGGGCCATAAAAATGGGGACTGAGTTTTTCATTAACCTTCCATGCCATTGGTCTCATCAGGTATGGATGCAACTTCAAAAACACCAAATCACCAGGCTGAAATTTGTCCTCCCTCCTGTGTTAATTAGCCTGATTTATCATTCTCTGCTGTGCCCTACGTAAGTTCGACTTCAAATCATTCAAAATAATATCCCTTGCTCATAATAAGTGGTCTACATACTGCCTTAATGGCAGTTTCACCCTTGTTAAATCTGATTATCCGAGGAGGATCTCTCGCATAAAGAGCCTTGAAGGGGAACATTTAATTAGAAGCATTATAAGTTATATTATACCAATGTTCAGCCCAAAGAATCCACTCCTTTCTAAACGAACTTGTCAAATTGACACTGTAAAAGTATTTTCTTTTTCATTGTTCCTCTTTGATGCATGAAGCTGGATATGAACTTGTCAAAGATCTATTCTTGTAAAAGCTTACACCAATAAATGATGGCTCAAAATTGGTTGTATGTCTCGAACTCACCTCATGCAAGAGTCCTTTGGATTTGAAATGAATAATGCATAGGCTCACTCTAACTTGTGATGAAATTCAACTTTTTTTATATAGAAAAGATTGAACTCTTGACCATGTTGTTATAGAGACTATGATACCATGTCAAGGACTAACTTCCCCAAAAGCTTAAGCTTTTAAGTAAAGGCTTATGAATGATTTTTATATCTAACAGTCTTGTATCTTTATGACTCTGAGTTAAAATCTTGTACTTTTGACTTTTGATAGATAAAAACATGTACATTCATAGAAAAGCTATTAAATGGATCTTTAAAAAAATTATAATTGTATACTCCTTTGGGTTTGAATAATGCTTGCTTTGACATATAGTAAAGTATCATTCTCCTGTGAATAGTTTTTGTCAACTTGTATTTGGCTGAGTGCACAGTTCTTGGAAACTAAACTTATAACTCAATAAGGAATAACTTGATGCTGTTAGCAGGAAAATGGATGACTTTCGATCTTCCCTAACCAGTTACGTGCATTAAATTAATATCTTCACTGATATATACATGACGGAGTAAGGAAAATACTATAGCACTCGATGTGCTATCCTGCCAAACTAATGAAACTATCCTGACATGCTGTGGTGGTAATTTACCAATTAGTCACTTAGCTTCCATATATTGGAACATCATCAATCTGTTGAGGAATTGTTTTATGTTTTCAATTGATTTTTTGCTTGTTACTGAGAGCAGTATGTTCATCCTCCTCAATCTTGTTTTCTCCAGGCTGTAAAACTCTGGTGGAAAAATGTGCGTTTTGTCCAACACCCCAGATATAGCATTCCCACGTACAGGGAGGAAGCTTTGGTAAGGGACCAAAAACTGCAATGTTGTGGATTGAGTGATGATAATGTACATCTGCAACAAAAAGGAAGCGATCAGGGTTGTTTAGCCGAAATAAGTTCTAGTAACCGGTGGTTTAGATGGAGAGATGCTAAGTGGCCATGGTCGTAGAAAATTGTATGGATTTGCTTTGTTTTGCTTTTGGTGATTTAGTAAGATTTTGTTTTCATATGCTTATAGGACGAACTTGGATTAGTGATAAAGCTATTTTTATGTGATTGTTGGAGAACATTCCTTTTACAAATATGTTAAGGAGGCTGCATAAAGATTCCCTAAACCTAACTCTTAATAAGGAGCGGTTTATATTTTTGTAACAAACATCCCCAAACGGCTAAGGATGGGTTGACTTATTATTTATACTGTACTAGTTATGGTCTGTCTCTTAACCATGATGTATTTCTCGTAACTTGCTCATTGGAGTCTCTTTACAATAGTTATTCCATTACTGTGGCGACCAATCATGGAGTTCCCTGGTGGGTCCAGGTCAACAAATTTAATATGTGCATCAAGGCTTGTCAATTTTCCAATGTTTCATCATCTATGATTTAACTATTAATCAAAGGTTTTCAAGTCAGATGAATAATAAAAAATGAGAAGAATAATTGACTGTAAACTATTCAACAACTACAACTAATACGCCAGTCTCTCGAAGGAGTACAAAAGTATTCGACCTTCTAGGTGTTTGGTGTGGAAAAATTCAAATGGGAATTGCTTTTTTGGTATCTAGTGTCACTAAGGTATTTCTTTTTTATCAGAAATTGGACAAAAAAGAGTTCATGGCAATTATATAGTCATGAAATAATACTGAATGAA
This sequence comes from Gastrolobium bilobum, assembly GCF_033153095.1. Lineage (NCBI taxonomy): Eukaryota > Viridiplantae > Streptophyta > Magnoliopsida > Fabales > Fabaceae > Gastrolobium > Gastrolobium bilobum. The sequence goes on from NW_026896022.1 coordinate 173,560, forward strand.
TAGTTACATTGAATGAATTTACGTTGCATCGACACCATTACCGACACGGGATACGACACAATATGCCGACACATTAATTCTAAAAAATATTTGATTTCGACACGTTAGGATATGTTTTGATATTAAATATTATTTTTAATATATAAAATATAGTTTACGTTTAATAAATATAGCAGTTCATAATAAGTTATACAATCAATCAAATATTCAAATTTCATAACATAAATATAAAGAAAAAATAATTTTTCATGTCTTGTTAATTTTTCTGGTCAAATTTCATAATACAAAATATTTAATTTATAAATTAATTTTTTATTTTTAGTTAAAAAGATAAAATAAAATAAAATTTGGATATATATAAAAAAAATGTATCAAAAAACATTGACCGCGTGTCAGAAACGTGTCGAAAAATATTAATCGCATGTCGAAGTATTGATCGCGTATCGAAAAATATTGACCGCATGTCAAAATATGTCGGTGTCCGACACATTTTTTATTAAAAGTGCATATCCGTCCTTCATAGGAATGTACTATAAAGTGGTTCACCCAAATCACTTACAAAGTATGAATATTATTATTGTTGTTGCTGTTGGGATAGCAACTATTTTATTTATGTACTTTGGTATTCAATGTACATAGTCAAAATAACTTATTAAATAAATTGAAAATGAGCTAATTTAGATGGGTGGATTCTACTGTGACTCTTGATGGGCTTGGAGCCATCGATGATCCTTATAATAAGATAATTTGATATTTTAATAGTTTCTTCCGATTTATATTTGAATCCCAAATTTTTTGAATAATTTATTTTAGACCCCTTAGTAAATAATTTCAAGAGACACACTTTACAATTTTCATACATACAATAATATATAAAGAAACAAGAAAACAAAATAAAAGAAAAAAGTTCTTCCTCTCTCTCTCACGGGAGAACCGAATACTAGATTGGCATTATTATTTACATTTGCAGAAAAAGAAAGGAGGGATATACTTATATCCCAGCAATCTAAGTATTGTTCACTCAATGATAAATTTTTTCTTAACTAATAATTATTTAAATACAGTAACAATTAAATCAGTTAATTACATAAATTGATTATCACATGTTACCTACTATATATATAGACGCATCCTAGATTTTCCATGCAACAGCATAGAGGAAAAAAAGAAGGAAAGAAACGAAAAGAAAAACTCTGACCGAATTCTGCAAGTTCCTACAACAAAGTCGTGTGCAATCAAATGGCCTAACTAGTAGAATTGATTTACCAAAAGGTGGTAATTTAGTAAAGTAGTTGAGTAAATAGAAAGTAAATTGTCTCGATTCGATTTTAACATATCACATTTGGAAGAGATTTATATATCTTCATCCCTAACTCGCTCCATACTCTAGAAGTCCCATAATTAGCTCAAAATCGAAACTTGTGTGAATACTGAGGGGAGTCAACTTACTTCAAAGAGATAATTAAAATTGGGTTAACTCCTAAAAAAAGAAAAACAAAAAACCAAGTTAGGTTGATCCAACCATGAAGGATCCGGGAAGCTTTTAGTTATTTTACTCTGTCTCTCCTTTCTTGATTTAGATAACATAGTAGACAAAATCTCATGGGTTGATGGAAACATGACCAAACAGTCAAGTTCACATGCAAAAAAGGAAGAGAACATGAAGGTAGAAGAAGATGACCCACACATATTTTCATTTTCAAGTGAATCATGAGTTTGGGAATTGATAATCTCATGTTATACGAGAATGTGATACAATATCAGCCATCTAGATATAGGCAAAAAAAAAATTAAAATATTACTATTTTAATAAATAATTACGAATACATAGTTGTTTCGAAACTATCTACGAATTTATTGCACTCATTTACGCCTAAATTATGCGTGACTATTCACGCCCAAATTAGGCGTGACTCGTCTGGTGTTAACACGTGGCACAAAAAATTAATAGTTTAATCGTAAAACTTTATAAGGCCATAACTTTTGACTCAAGTATCTGAATGAGGTAATTCTTTTTTTGATTCCACATAATTTTTTGAGATCTACGCAATGACATCTCATTTGATATATTTTATCTCTCACAAACACAATTCAAATTTGCAATAATGATACTATAAAAATGGCACCAAAGTGGATTAACTTTTCTATAAATAAGATGACACCAAATTTCCTATTAAATACAAAAATCAGCTCCTATTAAATACAAAACACAATCAACTCATATAACATTAAATTCAAAATTCAAATAACCTTTAGCAAATTTATTTGAATTGACGACAATCTGTAACCAACTTATAAAATTACAACGCAATTAGCTCCTATTAAATACAAAATGCAATCAACTTATTGGAGGTTATTTGAATTTTGAATTTTATGTTATAGTACCATTATTGGGCGTGAATGAGTGCAATATATTCGTAATTAGGTTCAAAACGGCAATACAATTATTGCAATTATTTGAATTATGTTTGTGAGAGATAAAATATATAAAATGAGATGTCATTGCGTAGATCTCAAAATTTTATGTAGAATCAAAAAAAGAATTACCTCGTTCGGATATCCGAGTCAAAAGTTATGGCTTTTCAAAGTTTTACGGTTCGTAAGTTGACTTTTTTTTGCCACGTGTCAACACCAGATGATTTACGCCTAAATTAGGCGTGAATGCCTTGGGAGTCACGCCTAATTTGGGCGTGAATAGTCACGCCTAATTTGAACGTGAATGAGTGCAATAGATTCGTAGATAGTTTTGAAACAATTATATATTCATAATTATTTATTAAAATAGTAATATTTTAATTTTTTTGCCTCTAGATATAAATTAACAATAATGATTAAAGAATAAAATATATAAAAAAACCATTAATTTGTATATGAAGAGTTAAATTCTCTTTAATATCTTATGTCACATAATTGCAGGGCTGATTTCTGCTTTTCACTTTATGTTTTATGAATAAAAAATGAGAAAAATGTGTATCATTCTAAAGTGATGTCATTTTAAGTGAGAGAAAGAGATAAATAAAGTAGACAAAAAATATAAAAGTGTAAGTTTTACCTCTTTGTGAGAGTGAAATAACATAAATTATATCACTTAAAAAAAGACAAATACTTTTTCAATAAAAATAGAGCGGTAAGTAGGGGGAATTGGGCAAGGCCTATAATACAAGCATTTCAAATGGCACACGTGCTCTATTTTCGATGTCACAAGTTGGCAGAAGGCAATACCCGATGCTATCTTTTAACATACGCATGCGCCACCTGTTGCTTATTGTAAGTCGGCACGCCCACCAAGCCACATGTGCTTCGTGTTACCCTTTATCTAGCTAACCATAATCAAGAAAATTAAAAAGAGTTACTTAATTAGTAAATTAATAGTCTATCAATTCTAATGTAAATTTACTACTATAATTAGTAAATTAATAGTCTATCAATTCTAATGTAAATTTACTACTATATATGATTATTATATGTTTATTTTTGCCAATAATCAAACACAAAATATTCCTGCATCACTATAATTGAGGGAATCACCTCACAAGGTGTTTGGTAGAAGAGAAAAAAAAATTATTCAAGAATCATAATTTCTAAGAATATGATGGGAAAATAAATTTTTAAAAAATATTACCAAAAATTATTTGGTAGGTTAAAATATTTTCAGGAATATAAGATTAATTTTCTTGATATTATGTTGGGTTGTATTAAATCTTCCTTTTCCATGAGAATTTTAAAATATCACCCTCTGAATGATATTTTTGAATCAGAAAATTTTACACACAAAATAAAATTTCAAAAAAAAATCATATTTTCAGAAATTTTTTAGAAATCTCATACTAAATATGAATAAATAAGATTATCACCTTCAATTTGTTGGAAATCTGGAAAAAAAAAAAACCTTCTTTCCCAAATGCCCCCCAAAAGTACACCCCCTTCAAAATGTAGTTCTATTTTACGGTCTAAGACTTACAACCTGATAAGCATCCGCAGCCAAATCCATGAAAGAATACCCAGGTGGATCATTCTTCTCGATGAAGAACAAAATCTCTTTTTTTTTTTGGAAATAAGAACAAAATCTCTATCTCATCAGCTATAGTATTTTAAATTGCATTAAATATTGTATACGTTTTTAAGTTTAATATCAATATTATCGTTCAGTATGTACTAACAATAATATGAGTATATATTAATTATTAAAATTATATTATTTAATATAAGTAAAAATTCATTTTCGGCTATCTCTATAACTCAGAGAATCAAAATAAGAACACTCTAAAATTTATATTATAAAATTCATTCCAGTTTTTCAAATGAAAAGATAACAAAAGAAAATCTTGTGTCGCTTGACATGTTGTATGTTCCAGATTTGATATGATCCGTTAGGTACTGAATATGATCAAAACCTACTCCCTCTGATTTTTTACACCCCGTTTCATATATCAATTTATTGAATTCCAAAAAATGGAATAGAATCAAAATAAAAAGGGGTATGGAAATATATTTCAAAACGCACCTTCTTATTTTTTGTTACACTCCTAAAGAAAATTATGCTCTCTTGTGATATATATATATATATATATATGAGGCAGGATCCTTTGACACCGGTGTCAAATTTGAAATTTGACACCTCATATGAGAGCCGTTAGATCAAAAAAGATCAACAACTCTGATTTGTAAACATGTGACACCATTGATCTTTTTTGTTCCAACGGCTCTCAGATGAAATGTCAAATTTAAAATTTGACAGCGGTGTCAAAGGATCCTATATAGTGACCACTGACAACCTCATTGCCTTTTGTTCTATGATGGGATTTTAAATTATATAACGATGAACTTCATTTCATTTTGACTATAATTTTAAATAAGTATTATAGAAATTGAAACCAAATCCAATTAACTAAGTTTCAAATTGCGTACAAGTAAAAACGAAAATCACAATTGAGAACTAGTTTATTTTTGGGAAATGGACTTTTTTGGAGAAGAGATTGTTTATGGCAACTAATTATAACTATTTTTTTTTTTTATAACAATTATAACTATATTTTACTTGTAAGATGTAATTATAATTTTAAATTTTTTTTTCTCTACTCATAAGGATGCTGGTTGATATGGCAAAGAGAAAAAAAATAACTTTAATATTATAAGTAAGGGTGTGCATGGAGCGGTTCATAACCGGTTTTGACTAAAATCGAATCGAACCTGTTTTAAACGGTTTGGTTTTCAAATCGAACCGATTTTCTTTTTTAAAGTCGATTTTTATTTGTCCAAACCGGTTTTGATATAAAATCAATCAAAAATAGTTTTGAACCGATTTTAATTCAGAACCGGTTTTAAATCAAAACCGGTTATGAACTATAAACCGGTTATCAAGTTCAAAAGCGATTTTATAACAACTTCAAAACCGGTTTTTGATTAGTTGTGTTATTTTATTTTTTTTGAAAAAATAAAAAATACCTTTATTATTTATTTATTTATTTATTGCTTAAAATATCTAGATTATTTTGATTAAACATGAGAAGGCCATTTATTTATTTTTTGCTAAAAATATCTAGCCTATTTTGATTAAATATGAGTAGGCCCACTATTGAAGTCATCAATCATGGATTCATCCAAATAGAAGTGATGATCACAATCATGGAAATTCTTGTTTTAACCATAAATATGTTCACAATAAGCAAAAACATAAAGATAAAATTGCATTATCAATAATTTTAGTAGAAACCAAACCCACCATATGAAAAACCATATTTGAGTTTTCTAGACACAAAATGCAATTTTCTATTCTAACTCACATTTTCTCATAAAATATCAATGAGAAAAAAAGACGTAAACATAATAAATCCAATAAAAGAAAAAATAAAAAACCATTTAAAAAATGGATATGGTTTGGTTATTTTGGATATCCAAACTGTTGTGAAAATGGATAACCAAATCTAAACCAAAATTAAAAAACTGGATTGATTTTTTAAACTGTATTATAAAATCCAGTTTTTGAAACTGGTTTGATTCAGTTTATGGATTGGTTTGGATCATTTAATTTTTTTGAACACCTCTAATTATAAGTATATCTTACTGGTAAGACATAGTTATAATTAATTGCTGGAAAAAAGATGAAGTGTAGACCCTTTATTTTTTAGGAAATTCAAACTTACCGTGATAATTTATTCATAGAAGTCCATAACTTAAAAAGAGGTAGAATAATTTTCTAAATGATCATCATTCCAGAAGAATAATATTAAAGTTAATGTTGAATACTTGGTCCTCGTTAGTAAATACAAGAAATTATTGAATGGTTTTGATTTGATGCACGAGTATTTTAATTTTTGAAACGGTTGACACCTTGGCAGCGACACGCCGACACGAGTTCGGTCTGCGGTGGAACACACAGTAGCATGTGACCCCAAGTCTAACAAAACCGTGAAACACATGCTCAAATTCTACAACACAACACATAACAACTTCTCTCTCTCTCTCTTTCCTTTTCTCTAAACCCATCACCATTTCCCCGCCGAATTTTATTTTTGGTGTGCGTTACGTGTTTAGCAAGTTCTTTTCCAAAAGGCGCTTTTGCATATATTTATAAATATATTTAGCCATTTCGTTCTTCTTCTCTCTATAGCTTTAACATAATAATCTTCTCATCTCTCTCTCTCTAATTCTAAAACTTCAATCCATTTGGAGAAGAAAACATGAGGAGGAATTGCAACTTGGAACTTACCCTTTTTCCTCCCTACGATTCTGATGACCACCGCCACAACCATATCATGTAAGCAGCTTAATTTGTTTTCTTTTTCTTCTCTTTCATGTAAGATCTATTATTATTATTACACTATCATTTTTTGGATATTGAATATTCTTTTGTTTCTCAAATGAAGAATGGAAGAAGATAATGAGAGCCCAATGCAAAATTACCACTACCAGCAGCAGCTGCAACAGGAACAGCAACAGAAGCTGACCATTTTCTATGATGGGAAGATTTGTGTTGCGGATGTCACAGAGCTTCAGGTACATATATTTAGAATTTAGTTATCAACTTAAGTGGTTAAATATTTAATGATTAAGTTGGTGTGCTCTCAGCTTTAGTTATTCTGCTTTGGCTTTTAGATCAATTACTAAGAGAATTCATTTGAGAACATTTTTTTTCTTCCAAAAAATATAAGTATCATTATTTTAGTCTTTGAAATTCTTTTGTATTGATTCAGTCTATCAATAATGTAAAATATTAATATTTTGATCTTTTGAATATTTTTTTTATATCAATAATGTCATAAAATCAATTCTTAAATTAGAGTTTTATTGCACTTATATTTTTTTTTCAGTTTAACAGACAAGGATCATTTAATAATACTTTATATAATCAAATGATTAGACTTATGAATTTTTTGAAAAAACTAAAATAATGCATATATTTAAAAAAAAAATAAGAGTTTAATTTACTCAATTAATATTCTTAAAAGCACATTGCCGATGTGAATGGCGCGTCTATATATAAAAGATTGTTCAAGGAGTGACTTAATCTTGGTTAATATAGTAATAGCCTAATGCTACCTTTAGTATTAAAAAGAAAATTAATCATGAAGAATTAGGCATTGAGTAATATGAAACCGCGTGATACAGATTTTTCCCCGAGAGAGAAACATAAACATTTTTCAAAAGATATAGTCGTTGCCGACTTAGTTGGTGGTAAACCAATAGAAGAAAATTAAGGGACCAATGAAAGAGACAGGAACGGTTGGTAGGTGGTACATCTCAATATCTTTAAATTCCCGGACAAATTAAATTTCAGATATTATTGATGTGAAACTTGGCAAGTTAATTTCCTGGAAACTTCAAAGTTGGAATCCATAGACTTGTTCATTGACTTCAAATATTGCATGCTAACGTGTATACCAATATTCTTGGTGCATGCTTTTTGAGGTCAATTATTTACATTTGAATAGCTATAAGGAAGGAATAAAGTCTTTTAATAAGTGGGTTAACTAATTAATGTGAATCACGTGCATGCAGGCCAAATCCATCTTAATGCTTGCAAATAAAAAAGCGGAGGAAAGAGTAAGGACGCCAACCTCAACAGGGTCAGAGCCATCTTCACCAACAGTAGTGTATAGCCCTGGCCCTGGCCTTTCCATGAAAAGATCGCTGCAACGGTTCCTTCAGAAGAGAAAGATTCGGGTCCAAGAAGCATCCCCATACAATCACTAGCCAGATCAGTCAAATGTTAAAAAGGAGGAAGCAAATCAAAATTGTTTTGTTGTATTAGTATTCCTTGGACTAATTATTTCTTTCTTTTATTTTTATTTCTTATTACTTATTAGGTTTTCACACACTCATTATTATGTCCAAGATTAAATCTTATTTAGAATATTAAAGTTAATCAGCTTTACAAATATTTTGTTTGCAAGCTCTAAATCATGACATTGTAATAGGTTTTTTAACAGCCGAATTTAATTAAATTTATTTATTTTTTCCAATCAATTCATTGACTACCCAATTAATCGGATCTTCTTATTATAAGAGCAGTTTATTCATTCTCTTCACCATTCCCAAAATTTGGACTCGTATGCTATTTATCACTTAAATCAATAATTATTGGTAAATTTAAATTTATTTAATACCAGAGTCATTGTTATAGATAAAAATTATTGTTTTCTCAGCTCAATTTTACGCAAGTACCCTTCTAAATTTTTATCATTATATTAAACATTATTTAAGAAAAATTTTAATTATGGGAAATAATTAATTTATTTAATCTCCTTTAAAAATTATTGAAGAATATTTTCTTAAATAAACTATTCTAAACACATTCTGATTAGGTCAGGCGGCTTTTTGACCCTTTTGTCCCTAATTAAATAATTAATAACCAATTTGCCCCTCCCCCAGAACTATCCACCATCCTGCTCCCATTTAGTCGATTAAGTTGCACTTTTAATCGACTAAATGGGCTAAACTCAGAAATTATGAAACGCGAATTTTAGTCGACTAAATTGTTTGCACTTTTAGTCGACTAAGAGCATTATTTAGTCGACTAAATGTCGCAGATCAGGTTTTTTTAAAAAAAACCCATTTCGCAAAGGGGGTTATTTTCAAACCCTAATCGACTAAATCGCTCCATTCTGTCCCCTCTCTCCAACCAAGTCTGAATCTCAACCCTTGAAGGTGCGATTGAAGCTTCCTTGGTTCACACTTGCGAAATCGACATTTAGGTAACGTATTCTGACTTGCATTTGGTTTTAAGTTTAGTTTTTTTTTTTTGTTTTCTCCATGCATTTGATTTCTGTTTGCGATTTTGTGGATTTAGGTTAGGGGTAGGGTGCTAAGTTTGTTGTGAGGGTGAGGGTTAGGGTTGATGTGGTGCCTGAGGCTTAGGGTTAGGGTTATGTTAGGGGTAGGGTTAGTGTGTATGTTGCTATTTTGTTTGGGTTGTAGTGTTTAGGGTTTAGGAATGGGTTTTTGTGTTCTGTTTTAGGGTTAGGGTTAGGGTTTAAGGTTAGGGTTTCTGTTTCTCTTTTAGGGTTAGGGATAGGGTTTCTGATTTCTGTTTTATTTTAGGATTAGGTTTTGTTTTTTATATTGAATTTTAAATTTTTGGATATTGTTATTGTTCATTGAATTTTGTTTCCACTTGCATTGTAGGTACAGTTGTTCCCATGGCTGGCCGTAGAAGATCGTCTAGCACTGGAAATGAGAGACGACAGAAGCTACGACAAGACCGTCCATCTTCGTCAAGGCCACAAGAGGAAGACCCCACTGCTGTCGACCTCCCATTCGGATACTTGTTCGAGAATGACCCGGTGGTTCATGAATCTTTTGTCCGTGACTTTGTTAACCGACCGATTTGTGGGGCCAAATCACTTGATACAGCCTTTTTTGAACAAGAAGGTTTTAACATTGTGAGGTGGTTGGAGGAATCACATCTTAGGACCTTGGCTGAACTGTCGTGTTCATATTCTGAGCTGCATGTACGGGCCTTCTACCATAACCTCAGCTACCATCAGGGTGAGCTGAGGTCTAGGGTCTGCGGGGTGGACATCATCATGACGGCTCCGGTATGGTTGGAGTTACTGGGGTATGACTTTGATTCTGCGTAGACTGTGGAATATGATGCAGACAGCGGGACCATACTTCTAGGATATACACGCGGTGATGCTGTGCAGAGCAGAGGAGAGTCCGTGGGCAACACATTGCCTATACGGTGGGGTTGCTTACTGTGGAGTCCCGCATACTACACTATGTCATCACCCACATTTTGTTTCCGCGAGCGTTCAATCATTCCAGGGTGTTGGAGCATGACATTCCCATCATGTGGGCTATCCGACATGGTACTTCGGTGAACTGGAGGCACTACATCTGTTGGATGATGTATAAGGCCAAACACAAGGGTGCACTTCCATTTGCTTGTCTTGTTCAGAGGATAGTGGAGCATTTTGATGTTCCCATAGGTAATGTGACCTTGAAGAAGACCACAAGGTATAATCATAAGTTTGGAAAACGTCTACTGGAGCAGTGCAAGATGACAAAGAACCCCCAAACAGGAGTGTGGCAGTTCACAGGTGCGGCTGATGTTGAGGTTCCTGATGTTGCTCCAGTTGTAGACATGGTTGACCCCGAGGTGGAGGATGATGATGACGATGATAATGAGGGTGACCAGCAGGAGATAGCTGAGCCTGAGGGTGGGTTTTCATTACGTGATGTCATGAAGGGCATAAACGCCACGCTGAAGAAAATAGGAAAAATGGCGCTGAAACACAAAAAATGGAGGAAGAGTCACGTGCAGAAGGGAAATGAAAGATTTAGACATATACAGGGACGATTCAAGGGTGTTGAAGATAGGCTTGCTCGTCTAGAGCTTGGACGAGGACAGCAGATTGAGAATGTTGTAGGGCAGGGGGCTGATGTGTCAGATGAGGATGACGAGGAGACGGCGTCCGAGGAGGATGAAGATTAGATTTAGGGTTTATGTTTCTATTTTACGTTTGTAGTGTAAGTTGTTATGTAATTGACTTCGGTCTTCCTATTTGACATTTGTAGTTTATGTAATATTATGGTTATGAAATGAACTATTTGATGTTCCCATCATGTTGTGAACCATTTACGTAATTATTGATGTTTTCTTGTTTACCAAATGAAGGAACGAATATCTTTTACCTTCTTGTTTTCAATTTGTGTCTAATCACAGTCCAACGGGTCTAAAATGTCCAATGAAATTCAGAACAGGTGACCTTAACAGAGTTAAAAGAAGAACACAACTTTCGGATACCCTAACTTGGAGCATTTATGCAGTACATGTACATTCGTGGTTTATCTCATGTACAATACTATTTTGTACCTGAAAGTGTGTTCCCCAAGTCATTATATGCGTGTACATTGATATTCGATCGGTTCCGTGCCAAAAAAATGCGTGCAAAATAGAATGGGGTGTCAAAACCAGTTATTTAGTCGAGCAACCTGTACTGGGATCAACAACTCATTACCCATTGGAAACCAATGTGCAGCATAGACCTTCTCAATTTGTGTAATTGAGAACACAGGATCGACATAGTCATAATGGTTCAATTTTTCAACCTTGCACACCGCTAGCACATGACTGCAAGGAAATCGTCTAGCTGTGAACCGTCCACATTGACATTTAGGATTTAGCAAGTCAACCCTCATAATGTCGCCGGCATCATCCGTAGATTGATTGTAGGCATCCTCAACTTCAAACAACTGCAAGTCTCTATCAAAAACACGGACACAGAGACTGACAGTTAACTGATCATTCTTTTGTAAGAAGTCCTCAACCTTTTTTGCAATTCTCCAGCCTTTGTCCTTTACTTTTTGGATCTTTTCACGCCTCTTCACAAAATACTCAACAAGTCTACTTTGCGTCATCTTGACCAATGCCGTTACTGGCAAATTACGTGCACCCCGTAGGACCTTATTGATACACTCAGATAGGTTAGTCGTCATATGACCAAACCTTCGGCCCTCCTCATCATAAGACCTGCACCATTTCTCTTTGGGAATCTGATCTATCCATGAGGCTACTTGTGGGTTACTGTCGACAAATTCTTGAAATCTTAAATCAAAGTGAATCTTCGAACACATGTAACCTGCAAAAAATGAACCCAAATTGCAATGAGTTATACATAAACAACATTACATACAACATGTACACATTCATGTAAATAGGTTACCTAGTTTCATCAGCGTTTTCTTCAATTCCACGTCCCTAAACTTAGTGTTGAAGTTGCTTCCAATGTGACGAAGACAAAACACGTGATACGCAAATGGAGGCTGCCAACCGGCATGATCCTTCACAACCCTGATGATGCTGGGGTGACGATCGGATATTAGATAGATACCATGCCTACGTGTGACATGGAAACACATATGGCTAAGAAACCACAACCAATCATCCAATCTCTCACCCGGTGGAACAATGGCAAACGCAATAGGCAGAATGAATCCATCACCATCCTGTGATGAAGCAATCAAGAGGGTACCTTTGTATTTCCCGTACAGGTGCGTGCCATCAATTTGGATTATGGGTTTACAATATTTGAAAGCCTCAATGCACTTGTGAAAAGTCCAAAATACCCTGCGAAAGACAGCCTTATCGGTGTAGACTCGTCGTTCGTCACAACATTGATCTGTATCAATCTTGAACACAGAACCAGGATTTATCTGTGTCATGTAGTTCAGCCAACCAGGTAAGATGGCATATGATTTTTTCCAGTCGCCAAACAACTTCACAATGGCCTTCATTTTAGCCTTCCAAGCCTTCCTATAAGATATGTTGTATCCATACAAACTTTGTACCCTCTCCTGAATAAGAACTGGTTTCGTGGATGGATCTTCTTTTAACATACCTATACAAAATTCGAAGTCAACATAATCAATAAATATACCGAAAAATTAAACCATAAACAAAAATGAATGTAATACATACTTATAATGGCTGCACAGATTACATCAGAATCCAGCTGTCTATGGTCCCGAGTAAGGCCTTGGTTTAGGCAAGTGTATTTTTTACCCCACTTACTAACAACCCAATTATTTTCATTCTTGGGCAACATAGCCCGCACGTACAAGGGACAACCATCATTATGGTGTCGACACTTCATCACAAATCTATGGTCATCACTTTTTGCCACCACAGCAGTACGATGAGACTTCATACAATATAATTTGACAGCATGTTGCATTTCAGATTTAGTTCGAAACTCCTGGTACAAATATAATGGATCTCCTAAATGCCAGCCACCGTGGATGTCATCGTCGCCATACAATATCTTCGTCTCATCATTAGGGTGAGCCCAATTAATGAACGAATAGTGTGGGCTGTCGTTCCAAAATAGCTCAATCTCAAACCCTACGTCCAAATTTAAACTTATCCGTCAGTACGAAAGAAAACACAAATATATATATATATATGCAAAATTAAAACTCAGAAATTACAATCTTACCACTGCTAACAGGGTCAACACGGAGCGGTGGCATAACCTGGGAACTCAAGTTTCCTGAACTAGTATCAGCGTCAAAATTCCCCTCTACGTCCGTATCTGAGGTGTCACCCAGCGGAATAACACTCTCGGGTTCACCATCTTCTTCACTGTCCATATCCTCGTCATGCCCATCCTTATCCTCGTCTATTTCCCTAAGTGGTATCTGACTTAAGAAAGGTGCAGGTGCAGATAAACCGACCACTTTGTCTTCTTGACTTTGACTTCTTCCATGCACAGGTGCAGATGAAGATTGACCACAGTCTATTTCAACATATATCTCAATAAAGTTTTGAAATTTTCGGTCCACAATTGCATCTATGACATAGTCCACATCTTCATCGTCACATATATCATTACCAATGTAGAATATAGCATCCTTACCAACTGTAGACTCTACCCTGGCGATCATCCGTTGAACGCCATGGCTGCCGTGTAGCCCCAATTTTTGGTTAATCCTCCCCTTCAGCTCATTGTACGTAGTGCCCCGTTTGATTTTCAACATTTTCGTTTTTCCTTCAAATTGAACACCGTTGGGGCCTTCATAATGCTTTCCATCATAGTAAATCATGGTAACATACATGTTTGGACTTGAGCTCATCTTTCACACGAATTTTGGGGGTAGGAATCAGATTTTAGGGGTTAGGGTTCAGATTTGGGGGAAACAATTGAGAAATAAAGGAAAATGACAATGATTTCACAACTACTATGCCTTAGAGGTGGTGGGATGAAATGGAAGGGTGATTGGAAGGTTCACATCTGACAAACAAGAGAAAGAGACCAAGAGAGGAGTTTTGATTTCGAATATAATGAAAATGAGGCCAAGAGAGGTCTGGATATAGGATTTTTCGCGACATTTAGTCGACTAAATAATGCTCTTAGTCGACTAAAAGTGCAAACAATTTAGTCGATTAAGGTGAGTTTTTAGTCGATTAAAATTCGCGTTTCATAATTTCTGAGTTTAGCCCATTTAGTCGATTAAAAGTGCATCTTAATTGACTAAATGGGGGCAGGATGGTGGATAGTTCTGGGGGAGGGGCAAATTGGTTATTAATTATTTAATTAGGGGTAAAAGAGTCAAAAAGCCTAGGTCAGGCGCCTGTTGAATTTAACAAGATTTCTTGATTAACATATATATATGGTTTCTTTCTTCCTTTTTCTCTATCTCTCATTGTTTTGGTTGAAGCTTAAGACAACGAAAAGTTGCGAGAGAGGAATTATTTTTAACTATTAAATCTTACATATAGGTAATTAAGATTTATTTTACTTAAATTTATTTTTAACCATTGATGAATGATTGAATAATTCTATATAATTTGTGAATATTATATGGACATTTTTATGAAATTATATATAATTGTTTCTTAAAAATTGTTCAAGTATCACTACAAGTCATTTGGTTCAAGAATTTTATAAGATCTTACAAGTAATTAAAAGGCTAATAATATGTGATTAAGGGTGTTTGGATCGGATTAATTAACATGATTATGTAATGTGAGATGATTCTAATAATTTGTAAACAAATCAACAATGGTGAAAAATGAGAGAGAAAAAATATTGAGATAAAGAGTAATAAAAAAACAAACATTGCTTACCAAAAAAAAAACACAACCATTAATTTATTCATGAATAATTAGGATCATTTCATATAACATGATCATATTAACTACAAAATAAGAGATTTATTTTTGTTTAATTTAGCCAATAAAAAGTATATTAATAATATATTATATACGTATAAGTAATTTTTTTAATCAATTACGATAAATTAACTTATGAAAAACAATTTAGATAATATATTTTGTTTCAATAATAAATAACTATAATAAGTGTAAAATATATAGTTTCAGGGTAAAAAAATACTTTAGTGTGGGATAATTAAAAAATAATGGCAAAAAAAATAATCTTTTGAGAAAAAAGCTGTTTTCTTGGTAACACAAAAATCGACAATTTTCACATTATTTACCCAAACATGTTACTCTTAATTTGAAAGGATTTATTAATCTCATGTTACATGTGATAATTATCTCATGCAACAGAGACAAGATAGTGTGGTCTATCATTTGTAATAAAAAAATGTGAATCCTACTTCTTTGTCTCTGTTGCATGAGATAATTATCTCATGCAACATGAGATATTTATTTTCCTAATTTGAATAAAAAAAAGTTTGATTGGTACGTAAGAAAATATATTTTAAAAGATAATTCAACTAAAACAAGCATATACCAAGTTTGTACTTTTTGCTAAGCAATTAAGAGCATATTTCGTTTCATTTGATAATCATGTCATGTTTGAGTGCTTTCCATATAGCCGAGTGAATTAAGTCTGCGAGGTTGGGTTAATAAATAGCAACAAAATAGTTCTAGACATTTTTATTTTATTTTTAATATGGGTCAAATGTATTTGTAAAATTCAAACTTATTCTAAAACTATATTAATTTATATTATTGTAATTTTTTTTAACCTAAATGACGTCGTTTTGAATAACAACAGGTAATTTTATCTCTAGTGACCGGAGAAATATCAATCTCTATATATATATGTTGGAGGTTATGAGGTTGAGAGAGAAGGGTTCAGAGGTGCTTAAAGTAGTACACCAAGAGATATCAAGGTTGGAATGCTCAACAGTGTTACCTCCAGCTTAGGAAACCCTAGATATAATACAAGCTATTGGGCTCCAGCCCATATGGACCCAAATAACCATGCTTTCACCTATTGGGCTTATATGGGAACATACTATTATTGATTATACTATTAATATATCCAACAATCTCATCCTATGTTCACCATATAGCACAATCCAATAGAGTGATCAATATAATGTTCAAACAAATATGAATCATTCATATCCAGTCCAAGACAATTAACTCGGATCAATCAAAGAGTTTTAATGGTAAAATATTAAACTCAATCGTCATTTTCAATCTAAATAAATAAATCATCATTATCATGAATCTGTTCTGAGACCAACATACCAAAGTAAATATTTAGAGTTTTAGATTCAATCTAAACTCATCCAAATCCCAACATCCAAAAGAAGTCTCAAAATCAGTTCTCAATCAAAAATGTTCATAAATTAAAGATAGCAAAATGTAAGTCTCAAATAAATGGACTCCATCAAAATGGGCAATAGCGGGTGAACTGTCAAGTCCCCACATACTCTAAATGATATATTCATTCATCAAGGAGGTGATCTTAGTCAAGATACCTCTCATTAAGCTCTCCTCCATCTCTGCCATCCTCTGTAGAATATCAACTATGAATTTCATATTATTATGAATTCAATCAGTTGAATAATCTACCAAAGATGTCTAGTTCTACTAAAAGGACTTAGCATCATATCATCAAGCAAAGAAGAACATATATTAATGTCATAAAGCATCACAATATTATGTTCATAAGCATCAAGCCAGTTTCATAAATTATGAACAAGGCCTAAATAGTTTATTTTGCAAAGAGCCATCAACTTAAGTTTATTTGTAAGAGAATAACTATTGTCTAGTTTCAATGAACAAAATCAATAGTCAAGTTACTTACAATAACCTAGTCATGTGATGTCAAGTTTCAATTAAGAGCATGACTCATAGGCTTCTTATGCAAACAACTATTTCAATGTTTCAATTTGGAATGTCACAATTTCTGATTCCTCAAAGTCAAATAATCTAGCATCAAGTTTGGAATGAGATAATTTAACCAAAAGGATGGTCCAACCAGGTTGGATTGTATCATCAAGTTTGGAATGACACAAGTTTCCCAAGTAGAACCTTTGAATCAGGTTTAAGTTATCTTCATCAAGTTTGGATGAGACAACTTACCCTTTTCAAATTAATCAGCAACTATGAACATCGATGAAAC